>NW_027419271.1:0-3244 GCF_009905375.1 Apium graveolens
AGTGGTAGTAAGATTTGGTACCTGTGATTTTGATGAGGTTGACTCTCCTTGCTCCAAGGTCATTAGTGCATAATTTCCAACTTCCTCATCTTCATCATTATAAAGTCATCCCAAATCTTTCCCTCTGCAATATAAGCTTGCTTTGTTATTTCTTCAGAAGAGCTTCATACTTTGCTTCCAGTTCAAGATAAGCTTTGTCTTTCTTTGCTTTCTTTGGTTTCCTGCATTCTGTAGCAAAATGGCCTAGTTCATCACAATTGTAGCACCTTATCTTTGATCTGTCAACAGATCCAGTTTTGTAACCATTTTTGCTATTAGATGTGTACTTCCCTTTTCATTTCCAGTTGATGTCTTGTTGAATGATTGTCCTTTACCCTTAAAGAATCTTGGCTTCTTTACTCTAATGTTAGAGAACTTTCTTGCCAGATAGGCCATTGACTAATCAAGCTCATCAAGTTCATCTAGGGTGTAGACTCATCTTCTTCCAATTCCAAAATGACTTGTTCCTGTGAATAATTATTTCTTTGCTCACTTGTTGAGGCAACTAGAGACTGGGATCTTGGCTCATCATTAGAGGTCTGGCCTTCATTGACAATTAGAGCACTTGAACCATCTACAACATGCCCTTCACCAGTTCTTAATGATTTCCTTTGAGTCATCCTTAATTCATATGTTTTTAGAATTCCATAAAACTTCCAGTGTTTTTTGCTCAAGTCTCTCCCTTCTCTGAATGCTGAAATTTTCTGTTCCAAATGATCAAGAAGTGTAAGAAAAACTTCAAGTTCACTTCTTCAGCTTCATAGTATTTGTCATGGAGCTGTAAGTCATTTATCATCTTGTTGAACCTTTCAAACACACCAGTGATACTTTCTTTTGGCTTAGCCATGAAACCCTCATACTGTGAAATCAGTATCTTTCTTTGATTAGATCTAAATTCCTCAATTCTTTCATAGAGTATTTCAATCTTTTCCCAGATCTACTTAGCAGTGTCACAGTTGACAATGTTATTGTACCTATATTGTCAGTGACTCTATTAGTATCAACTACAAGCCACTGTCCAGGGAGACTTTTTCTTTTCAGGCTCAGTGTACTCTGAAGGATCTTTAGGAGAATAATGAGCTGGGATGACCATGTCTCCATCCATAGATTCCTCAACTCTAGCCATAGGAGTGAAGGGCCCATTTTTGAGAATCTGAATGTATAGTGGATTGGCCATCCTAATAACACAACATTTTCTTTTCCAAAGAGTGTAGTTAGCTTTGTCAAATAGGGATTTGATGCTACTGATTTTCTGTGTATTCATTCTTCCAAGATCTTGAATCTATTTGCTTTCAGATTTTGCTCTGATACCACTTGTTAGTAATGAATTACATACAGGGTGAATGTTTTTTATGTTTTTTCTGCTTTTCTTGAAATATTTATGGTTGTGAACAAAAAAAATCAAATCTTGTAGTAAAATGTGTTAATACTGAAATTAAACATGCAACAATGAATAACACAGATCTTTCAAAACTCACTGTATTTTATATTAAAATTAGAATGTTCTGCTACAAAGTTTTCTAGGCTCTTTGTTGATAAAAAGCTTAGCTTCTTTCTTGAGAGAATACAAGAATTTCCTGATCTTAATTATTACCACTAACAAAGGACCAGTGTTAACTTATAGATAGTTAACTACTGGTTTACACAGTGTGTAATAAGAGATGCTATTCACTTTAGTAAACTATCACTATCATCCATTTTAGGAAAATAAAAGTATATCTTCCGTTTCTAGCTTAACATATCTTTGCATACTGTTTAAACTTTGATCTTCCTTTGTCAGTTAATCTTCACCTTGATCTTGCACACTCTTCAAGCTCCTTTTTGATATATCTCAGAGTTCTCTAGTGATATAGACTTGTCGATATCTCAGAGTTTCTAGTGATAATTGCTTATCGATATCTCATAGTTCTCTAATGATATTTGACTTGTCGATAACTCAGAGTTCTCTAATGATATTTGACTTGTCGATAACTCTGAGTTCTCTAGTAGCTTTCCTGAGTTCTCTATAAGTCATTCTGGAGTTCTCGAATAACTTCTCTTTAAGACCAAATCTGTGACTTATAGAGATCTTGACTTAAAACATTTTTCTCAAAACATATTTATTCAATCCAAGCTTCTTCGTAATTCTTCTGAGGCATGATCTTCTTGATCTTCTTCTAGATAGAATTCTTAGGCTTGATATTGTTTGCAGAAAAAGACTCCAGTTTGCTCTTTGACATTTTTACAGACTTTAAATGTTACAATACAAAATGCAACTAAGATTATTATAGAACTTACTTAGGGTTGTCAATTTGACTTAGTCTTGTTAAAGTACAGGCATATCTTGCACACTAGATACTTGACAAGTACTTTAAATACCAATAATTATGCTGCATCTTATTTTAAATATTAAAATAAGATATCAATGATTAAATTTCAATTATCTATCAAATAGACATTAGCATTCAATTTCATATATCATACAATTGTTAACTCCTAATAACTGTAATATTTCAAATAATATTGGTTCGATAAATAAAGCAACATTAACCAACATTGTCTTGTTTGCAATCTTAGAAAGATATCCTAAGTTCCATATACTTAATCCATTGAGTATTGCATCTATATCAAAGCATTTAGGAATTTGCAAATAAGTATAGAAATTATTCTAAGTGGACAACATATGGTTACTTCTAATAAGCATTATCCACAATAACCATAGTTGTACTTTAAGAAAGATTTTTACACTTTGTAGTATCAGTGATCGAGAATAAGCATTAATTACTTAGAGGAGGTCTAAGTAATGCCACAAATACTAATACTTCAAAATTAGTTCATAGTTAACCTCTTAACTACATATCATTAGCTGATATAAGTCAAAAATTAGTACACAACTAATCATGTTGCGATCATGATTATGATTTCAGTGAATTCTTGAGATATAAGCATTGTTAAATTCACTATAACCAAATCTTATAATCAACTTATAACATATAAGTTCAGTCATATACTAGATATCATTGCTGACAGATTTAGTTATAATCAATCATGCTACTTATTTATTTTAAGTTAGTTTGAGTTATGAAGCAAATAAAATCATTAAATTGCTTCATTTTCCATAATCCAAACGACCCAAAATAAATAATAAATACTGAATACTAAATATCTATGAGTTAGATATTAGAACTTAAATATTTATAATTATCCTTGAATAATCACCAGTAGG
>NW_027419272.1:0-54761 GCF_009905375.1 Apium graveolens
CTCGTCCCGGTTGACAAGATTAATTTTTAATCTGACCTTTTTTTTTTCGACTGATTCCAACCATACAAGGATGTTAAGATATATCAATTTTAGTCATATGAAAAAATTATTAAAATTTGAAATTCATCTTGCATGTCGGTTTAGAAAAATCCAGTTACTGTACCCTCCCGACAACGAGACGCGTTCCCTATTGACAGGATAATTTTTAAATTATTTTTTCGACGATCCAACTGTACGGATGTTAAGATATATAAATTTTATTCTATGAAAAAAATTATTAAAAAATTTGAAATTCATCTTGCATGTCAGGTTTTAGAAAAATCCAGTTAATGTAACCCTCCCAACAACGAGACTCTTCCCGATTGACAAGATTAATTTTTAATATGATTTTTTCGACGATCCACCACGTACAGATGTTAAATATATCAATTTTAGTCATATGAAAAAAATTATTAAAAAATTTGAAATTCATCTTGCATGTCAGGTTTAGAAAAATCCAGTTAATGTACCCCTCCCGACAACGAGACTCGTTCCCGATTGACAAGATTAATTTTTAAAATTATTTTTTCGACGATCCAACCGTACGGATGTTAAGATATAAAAATTTTAGTCATATGAAAAAATTATTAAAAAATTTGAAATTCATCTTGCATGTCAGGTTTAGAAAAATCCAGTTAATGTACCCCTCCCGACAACGAGACTCGTTCCCGATTGACAAGATTAATTTTTAAAATGATTTTTTCGATGATTCAACCATACGGATGTTAAGATATATCAATTTTAGTCATATGAAAAAATTATTAAAAAATTTGAAATTCATCTTGCATGTCAGGTTTAGAAAAATCCAGTTAATGTACCCCTCCCGACAACGAGACTCGTTTCCGGTTGACAAGATTAATTTTTAAAATGGTTTTTTTGATGATTCAACCATACGGATGTTAAGATATATCAATTTTAGTCATATGAAAAAATTATTAAATAATTTGATATTCATTTTACATGTCAGGATTAGAAAAATCCAGTTAATGTACCCCTCCCGATAACGAGACTCGTTTCGGGTTGACAAGATTAATTTTTAAAATAATTTTTTGAAGATCCAGCCGTACGGATGTTAAGATATATCAATTTTAGTCATATGAAAAAATTATTAAAAAATTTGAAATTCATCTTGCATGTCAGGTTTAGAAAAATCCAGTTAATGTACCCCTCCCGACAACGAGACTCGTTCCCGGTTGACACGATTAATTTTTAAAATTATTTTTTCGACGATCCAACCGTACGGATGTTAAGATTTATCGATTTTAGTCATATGAAAAAGTTATTAAAAAATTTGATATTTATTTTGCATGTCAGGATTAGAAAAATCCAGTTAATGTACCCCTCCAAACAACGAGACTCGTTCCCGGTTGACAAGATTAATTTTTAATATGATTTTTTCGACGATCCAACCGTACGGATTTTAAGATATATCAATTTTAGTCATATGAAAAAATTATTAAAAAATTTGAAATTCATCTTGCATGTCAGGTTTAGAAAAATCCAGTTACTGTACCCCTCCCGACAACGAGACTCGTTCCCTATTGACAGGATTAATTTTTAAATTATTTTTTCGACGATCCAACTGTACGGATGTTAAGATATATAAATTTTATTCATATGAAAAAATTATTAAAAAATTTGAAATTCATCTTGCATGTCAGGTTTAGAAAAATCCAGTTAATGTAACCCTCCCAACAACGAGACTCGTTCCCGATTGACAAGATTAATTTTTAATATGATTTTTTCGACGATCCAACCGTACAGATGTTAAGATATATCAATTTTAGTCATATGAAAAAATTATTAAAAAATTTGAAATTCATCTTGCATGTCAGGTTTAGAAAAATCCAGTTAATGTACCCCTCCCGACAACGAGACTCGTTCCCGATTGACAAGATTAATTTTTAAAATGATTTTTTCGACGATCCAACCGTACGGATGTTAAGATATAAAAATTTTAGTCATATGAAAAAATTATTAAAAAATTTGAAATTCATCTTGCATGTCAGGTTTAGAAAAATCCAGTTAATGTACCCCTCCCGACAACGAGACTCGTTCCCGATTGACAAGATTAATTTTTAAAATGATTTTTTCGATGATTCAACCATACGGATGTTAAGATATATCAATTTTAGTCATATGAAAAAATTATTAAAAAATTTGAAATTCATCTTGCATGTCAGGTTTAGAAAAATCCAGTTAATGTACCCCTCCCGACAACGAGACTCGTTTCCGGTTGACAAGATTAATTTTTAAAATGGTTTTTTTGATGATTCAACCATACGGATGTTAAGATATATCAATTTTAGTCATATGAAAAAATTATTAAAAAATTTGAAATTCATATTGCATGTCAGGATTAGAAAAATCCAGTTAATGTACCTCTCCCAACAACGAGACTCATTCCCGATTGACAAGATTAATTTTTAAAATGATTTTTTCGACGATCCAACCGTACGGATGTTAAGATATAAAAATTTTAGTCATATGAAAAAATTATTAAAAAATTTGAAATTCATCTTGCATGCCAGGTTTAGAAAAATCCAGTTAATGTACCCCTCCCGACAACGAGACTCGTTCCCGATTGACAGGATTAATTTTTAAAATGATTTTTTCGACGATCCAACCGTACGGATGTTAAGATATATCAATTTTAGTCATATGAAAAAATTATTAAAAAATTTGAAATTCATCTTGCATGTCAGGTTTAGAAAAATCCAGTTAATGTACCCCTCCCGACAACGAGACTCGTTCCCGATTGACAAGATTAATTTTTAAAATGATTTTTTCGATGATTCAACCATACGGATGTTAAGATATATCAATTTTAGTCATATGAAAAAATTATTAAAAAATTTGAAATTCATCTTGCATGTCAGGTTTAGAAAAATCCAGTTAATGTACCCCTCCCGACAACGAGACTCGTTTCCGGTTGACAAGATTAATTTTTAAAATAATTTTTTGACGATCCAACCGTACGGATGTTAAGATATATAAATTTTAGTCATATGAAAAAATTATTAAAAAATTTGAAATTCATCTTGCATGTCAGGATTAGAAAAATCCAGTTAATGTACCCCTCCCGACAACGAGACTCGTTTCCGGTTGACAAGATTAATTTTTAAAATAATTTTTTGACGATCCAACCGTACGGATGTTAAGATATATAAATTTTAGTCATATGAAAAAATTATTAAAAAATTTGATATTAATCTTGCATGTCAGGATTAGAAAAATCCAGTTAATGTACCCCTCCCGACAACGAGACTCGTTTCCGGTTGACAAGATTAATTTTTAAAATGATTTTTTTCACGATCCAACCATACGGATGTTAAGATATATCAATTTTAGTCATATGAAAAAATTATTAAAAAATTTGAAATTCATCTTGCATGTCATGATTAGAAAAATCCAGTTAATGTACGCCTCCCGACAACGAGACTCGTTCCCGATTGACAAGATTAATTTTTAAAATGATTTTTCGATGAGCCAACCATACGGATGTTAAGATATATCAATTTTAGTCATATGAAAAAAATATTAAAAAAATTTGAAATTCATCTTGCATGTCAGGTTTAGAAAAATCCAGTTAATGTACCCCTCCCGACAACGAGACTCGTTTCCGGTTGACAAGATTAATTTTTAAAATGATTTTTTCGACGATCCAACCGTACGGATGTTAAGACATATCAATTTTAGTCATATGAAAAAATTATTAAAAAATTTGAAATTCATCTTGCATGTCAGGTTTAGAAAAATCCAGTTAATGTACCCCTCCCGACAACGAGACTCGTTCCCTATTGACAGGATTAATTTTTAAAATATTTTTTCGATGATCCAACTATACGGATGTTAAGATATATAAATTTTAGTCATATGAAAAAATTATTAAAAAATTTGAAATTCATCTTGCATGTTAGGTTTAGAAAAATCCAGTTAATGTACCCCTCCAAACAACGAGACTCGTTCTCGATTGACAAGATTAATTTTTAATATGATTTTTTCGACGATCCAACCGTACAGATGTTAAGATATATCAATTTTAGTCATATGAAAAAATTATTAAAAAATTTGAAATTCATCTTGCATGTCAGGTTTAGAAAAATCCAGTTAGTGTACCCCTCCCGACAACGAGACTCGTTCCCTATTGACAGGATTAATTTTTAAAATGATTTTTTCGATGATCCAACTGTACGGATGTTAAGATATAAAAATTTTAGTCATATGAAAAAATTATTAAAAAATTTGAAATTCATCTTGCATGTCAGGTTTAGAAAAATGTTATTCCTAGAGGACTAACAATGAGATTTACAGAAGGGGGGTTGAATGTAAATCTCAAAACTTTTTCAGGTTTTGAGAAGTTTATTAAAGCAGTGTGTTCTAGATGAACAAGTGTATGAATTGCTTTGAGCTAATGCAGACAGATATATATTCAAACACAAAATGTAAAGAACACAACAAACTTTAAAAACTTTTCTGGTGGATTTGTTGTTCCACCAGAGATGGTATATTAGAAAATCTGTGTTCAACAATGTTGATCACAGCTGCATCCTAGTACAAACTAGATGAATTTTCTCTCAAGATATTTCTTAACAGCTCTGGAAAATCTCACACTAATTACTAGCTTCTTCTTGGTTTATATATTACCAAGTGTACAAGTGAAAAACAATATAAAATTACAATAGTAAAATAAGTTCTTCACTTGCTTCTTTTCCTGTTCACTCAAGTACTTTGTTGACTATTGCATCTTTGTACTAAAGAAGAACGGCTGCTTTTTCTGTTGATCCTGAAATTCGGCTACCACATCTCACTTTTCTCTGTCAACCCATGTGCCTCTGTTTGTAGGTACAACTACCACTTATCAACGGCTAATTAGCAGAACATCCGTTGAAGCTTTCATCCGTTGATGACTTCATCCGTTGAAGGATGTTATCCGTTGAAGCTTTCATCCGTTGATGCTCTCATCCGTTGAAGGATGTTATCCGTTGAAGCTTTAGAGACATCCGTTGAAGCTTAGCTTCTCATCCGTTGAAGGTCTTTAAGTCATCCGTTGATACCACTTCATTTATACAAAATTACAAGGCATGAAATATTTACAATTGGCCTTCCTATCTGCATATCATCTAGTAGTCAACATGACTTATAGTTTCTCTCAACTTCTAAGAATTACATTTTAAATACAGAGACTGAAATATGCTACAATACTAGACTTATTTCTAAGTAAAGCTACACCATCAACGGATAGCCAAAGTGGTCTTATCCGTTGAGGCTACAGACACTAAATTTCTACTTAAGTGTTTTGTTAAACATATCATCAAACTAATGCACATATATTCCTAACAATCTCCCCCTATTTATGTCTATAAGAATTGTAGGCATAAATTCAGGGTTAACTTGATGATAACAAAACACTTAACAAATATTTGAATTGAAACTAAGTAGAAATATAAAAGTGCTGCAAAAGTGTATGTACTAGGAGGTAATTGAAGATTTACAGTATTTCCAAGGGTGCTCCTCTAGCCTGAGCAAATCATCATTTTCTTCTTTGTTCCCTGGTTTTCTTTCCTAGCCCTTTGTCATTTTCCTCAAATTGGAGTTGGAGTTATCTGAAGAATTCAGCTTCATCTTCATCACTGATATCCAACTTAGATTGCATTTCCTTGAGAGTTTCATTGCTGGCAATCTTGAGTTGGTCTTCAAGTCTGAAAAATCTTCTGACTCCTTTGTCATCTCTAAATTCCATCAACCAATGAGGTGATTTGTGAATTTTAGTTCCCCTTTCTTGTATGAGTAAGGTTCTGGGCAAAGCATTTGGTTCCCTCCAAGTCTTCCTTATGTTGGCAATCTTGTTGAGAATTTCAGTCTTGGCTGTTCTGGTAAAGCCAGAATCCTTTTTGATGGCTGAAAAGACTCTGATCAAGGTAGAGTAGCCTTCATTTAGAATCCTGTAGAGAGGCCATGTTCTTTCCCCAGCTCCCTTATATCTGAAAACCAATCTCTCTGGTAGCTGTCTGTAGGCAGCTATTCCCCTTACTTCCTCCAGCTCATCCAGATAGAGATTAATGTCCGAAGCTTCTTTTATGTCACAGATGTGAACATAATCATCTTTAGAAATGGGTGGCTTAGGGTTAGGTTTTTGTTTTTGAGTGAATTTCTTAGAGGTTAGGGGAGGTGTAGATTTAGATTTTCTTTTCTGTTTCTTTGGTAGTGGTAGAGTGGTTAAAAAGGTAGGCAATGTGATGTTGTCCCAATCAATAGGTTCCTCTTTTGGAATGATTGGTTCACCATGGATATTTATAGAGGGATCAGCAACAAAAGGTTTAGGTATGGAAGGTAGTGGTTTAGATATAGATTTGGTATCTTCAGGGTTATCTTCACTCCTTCTGTGTGCCTTGGCCTTTCTTCTGTTTCCCTTCTGCCATTCCTCTCTTTCTTCCATATTTTCACCAAATATGCTCCCAAGAACCTCATCTAAGTTAGCAATCTTTTCTTCACCCCTGACTTCAATTCCTTTCATTTCTTCAACTTGGCTTGACTTTAGCTGTTTTTCAAGCTTTGCTTGTGCTCTTTTGTCAGCCTTGAGTTTTACAGCTTCTTTCTTCAACCTTCTGGTTTCTTCCCTTTTGGCCTTTAGAAATTTGGGATGTCCTTGCATTACACAGATACTCTTTCCCTCTCTATAGATAAAGGCCATGTCCATTCTCTCACCCTTGTCCTTGGTCTCCTTCTTCTTTATGATGCTTGCACTTAGAACTTTGTCTCCATCAGGTTTTGGAAGAGGAAAGTCTACTTCCTGCATCTGAGCAAAGTCTAGGGGATTCTTTGTGGAGTCCATACTGGATCTAGTGTTAGGCTTTAGAACCATAGGTTTTAAATTCTTGAAAGAAGTCTCTCCAACCTTATTTCTCCCTACTGGCTTGAGCTCCATGTTGATTGGTTCAATCTTTGTGCTAAATTTCACAGATGTTGATTTATTTTGTGTAGAACCAAACACCAATTGCAACCTTTCATCAATTCTCCTCCATTGTTCTTTCATTTGTATTTCAGCTGCTGCTAGCTGAATCAAATCAATTCCATCAGGTTTTCCCTTGATTTGAATGATTGGAGAGGTAGTGATGGCAGGAACTAGCACTTTAGATATCTGAATCTTTGTAGAGGGCTCTCCTTCCCCTTCCCTTTTATTCTCCCCCTTTTTGTTATCATCAAGGAGAGGGGTCAAGCCTTGTGCTTTTGCCAGCTGCATTAGGAGATTGGTTTGAGATTGTTGGTTGAGAAGAAGGGTGGCCACAGAATCTTCAATTCCTTGAACTCTGTCTTCCAACTTGGCCAGCCTTTGTTCAGTAACTGATTCCTTTTTCAATCTCGAAACCAAGTCCTGCAAAGTACCATAGGGCATGACTGAATCCAATTTTTCTGAAGTGAAGGATTTCAAGTCAGCAATATCTTTCCTGAGATCATCTAGACTCATATTTTGCTTTACTTTCTGCAACTTCATGAGATGCAGTGAGTCCAGGTGAGCTTGGAGGATAGCCTTGATATTTGCATTTGAAGTGTTCTGAATGGCCTGTTGAATAGTGATGATTTGTTTGACCAAGTGGACATTGAATTCACCTGTTCTATGCTCCTTAGTCAGGGCCCATTCAGGTAGATTAGGAATGGAACTAGGGTCTTTATCTCCCCCTATGTTCATGCTTCCATCAGAAGAAATAGAGTCATCATCATCAGAATTTACTCCAAATTCCTCAGATGGCTCACCAGCTGTAGAAGGCATCCTGTTAATAGCAGCTTTATCCCTTTGAAGAGATTCTGTTGAGTGCACTAGATGTAGTGTCCTTTCTGCCTTCTCATTGCCCTGAGCAGCCAACATTTGATAGGCTGTCACAGGATGAGTAAAAGTGTTAGCATCCAAGGAAATGTTATCAATTACAGCTTTGTAATGTTGCTGAAATTGTCTTTCCTTTTCAGCATCATCCACAATCATTGACTCATGAGCAATGGCTGGTTCCATCCTTGTATCAACTGTACCTGCTTTTCTCTCTTTTTCTCTATGTTCTTGCATCAGGGGCTCCCCCTGGCTCACACATCTCACTCCCTTACCTTCACCTTCTAAGGTGGTACTCCACTCACTGACTTTTGCCATGCTGGAAGAAATAGCATGCATTTTTGTGCTCTCAATCTCTCCTTTTGCCTGGGAGCAACCCAGCCTCTCACTCAAATTTTCACTCCCTGCCCTCAATCCTAAAAGTGATTGCACAGTATTCATGTCTTCTACACTTGGAATCATTTCAGTTATTTGTGTAGAGACTATCAACGGATGTGGAATATCCGTTGAAGTTGAAACTGTTGTTATCAACGGATAACTGCTGTTAAGCTTATCCGTTGAAGAGCAACCACTTGTCAACGGATGAGTGATATCCGTTGAAGAAGGAAAAGAAGATGAAATTGAAAGTGATATAATTGTTGAATCTGTATAGATTGATTTGATATGTGTTGATACAGATCCTTCAATTATATCTGAAAGAATTTGCGGGTGATCCAACAAATCATCTAAAAGATGATGATCACCTGTATTTGAGTGGGGCTCCTCCCTGAGTTGTAAAGAGGGAGAATCAAGAATTGATGGGAATAACATATCCACATCCAGAGATGGTGAAGAAGTATTTGGTGATTGATGTGTAGTTATTGTGAGAGAATGGGGCTGTGACTCCACATTTATTGGAGTCACATCAAACTGAGTTTGAGAAGGCACAGAGACAGATGGATGTATCTGTGCAGTGTGTGCACCCTGTGTAGAAGATTGGGTTCTAGCCTTCTTCCTTCTAATAAAAGCTTTTGTAGGTGAGTGTTTGGCTTTAGTGTCCCTCCCTCTTTTGTTCTGTGTTCCTGGTTGGGAACTCTTTTCAATAGTAACATCCTTTTGGGAGGATGCTACTAGGGATGTGCTAGAAACCTTTTCAACCACCACAGCTTTTTGAGAAACTGGGGCTTGGCTAGCTTGGGAAGCACTCAACTCTCCTTCCTTATCCTGGGGGTTTCTTTGATGTTCACCCCTCCCCTCACCACTCACACCCTGTTCACTTCCCTCAGGGTTAATGGTTGTTGTTACAACTGTTGTCTTTTGAGAAACAACAGAGGTGGTTTTCTTTGTCTTGGATTTTGAAAGTTTAGATTTGGTGACCTTGGTAGAAATCTGTTGGGGCATTGACACAGATTTCATGGCCACACTAGAAGATAAAGAAATAGAGAGGTTGGAAGAAGTAGGAGTTGTAGAAGCAATTACCTCACCTACCTGAGGTGCATTCATGATTGGTAAATACACCAATGGCACACTGCTGTTAAGATCCATTCTCTTCAAGTCTGCAAGAACTCTTTTCTCTTGTGCCCAGCACTTGAGTTTATTATTCTCATTGATTATGACTAAACCTTCAGCAACATGGTTAGCCAATAACATAAAGAATCTAGCATAATAGATGTTATTAGGTCTATTAGCTTTGTTACCCAATCTAGTACCTAATTCTAGCATCACATAGTTGCTAAAGTTAAAGTACCTATCAGAAACAAGCATATAGAACATATTAACAAGAGATGAAGTTATGGCATCAAAATTACTAATTTTCCCAGAGAAAACCTTTATGAAGGCATCCCCAAGAAAACTCCATTCTTTCCTAAGGCCTTTTCGTCTAATACCCCCTAAATTAGCAGAGTTAAGAGAGTAACCTATGGAATCTAACATGCTGGATACATCACTATCAGTGTGTGGTGTCATGGCATTGTTCTCAGGTAATTTAAAACATGCTTGTAAGTCATCACAGTTAATACAGTGATTTTTACCTTTGAGAGTGAAGGAGATAGTCATATCCATGGAGTTGAACTCAGCAGTTGTCCAAATCTCCTCAACTACTTCACAGAAAATCGTTGGGGCTTCCAGCATTGCATAGCTAAGTTTACAGTTTTTGATGAAGTCCATCATTTTGTGATAATCTGAGTGGGCTTCATTCTTTTCTACCAGAGCTATGAAATTGTTCTTCTCGTAGATGAACCCAGATTGAGACATAATCTTCACGACTGGTGCCATTGTTGTGAGTAGAAATTGCAGAGAATAACTTGAAGGTTTTGCAGAGAGAAAATGGTAAATGCTTGAAATTCTAAGAAAGCGTAAAGTAATAATGAACAATCAGAAGGGCTTATATGCTTTCAAAGAAAAAGAAATAAATAAAGGATTAATCAATAAGTAGGTGTTAGTGAATTTCAGCCGTTTAAGAATAAACTGTAAGTATTCTAATAACTACCTTTAAAACCAATACATACAGATGTATGTATGGTATCAACGGTTAAGAAAATAGAATCAACGGCTGTGAAACACCTCAAACGTCTGATGTGACATTTCAACGGATAATGTAAATTGTCATCCGTTGAAAGGTACTTCAGCTTTATCCGTTGACGGATAAAAGTTCCAGAGATATACTTGTCTTTCAACGGATAATGAATATCCGTTGATAGAGCAATTTTGACTTTCAACGGATAGGGAACATCCGTTGATGGAATAAACTTTGTTAAAAGTCAAATTTGTTCTAGCAACTAATATATTTCAGGCTTCTCATCAAATTGCAAAGAAGACATGAATTTTAAGAGTAATTAAGCATACCTAGCTCACTTACCAATCTTGTGAATGTTGATTCATCAAGTGGCTTGGTAAATATGTCAGCAATTTGTTGTTCACTTGGAACAAAATGTAGTTCCACTGTACCATTCATGACATGCTCCCTAATGAAGTGGTACTTGATATCAATGTGCTTGGTCCTTGAGTGCTGTACAGGATTCTCTGTTATGGCTATGGCACTTGTGTTGTCACAAAAGATAGGTATTCTATCAACATGAAGTCCATAATCAAGGAGTTGATTCCTCATCCATAACATTTGAGAACAGCAACTTCCAGCAGCAATGTATTCAGCCTCAGCTGTAGAAGTAGAGACTGAATTTTGCTTTTTGCTAAACCATGATACAAGCTTGTTTCCCAGGAATTGGCAGGAGCCTGTTGTACTTTTCCTGTCTATTTTGCAACCTGCATAGTCTGCATCTGAATAACCAATTAGATCAAAGCCAGATTCTCTAGGATACCAAATTCCTAAATTTGGTGTACCCTTGAGATATCTGAAAATTCTCTTGATAGCAATTAAGTGAGACTCCCTAGGATCAGCTTGAAATCTAGCACACAGACATGTAGCAAACATTATATCTGGTCTGCTAGCAGTTAAATATAAAAGTGAACCAACCATGCCTCTATAACTTGTAATGTCCACAGACCTTTCAGTCTTATTTAATTCAAGTTTGGTGGCAGTGGCCATGGGAGTTTTTGCAGATGAGCATTCCATTAAGTCAAACTTCTTTAAAAGATCATAAATATATTTAGTTTGACTAATGAAAATTCCATCACTAACTTGTTTAACTTGTAAACCAAGAAAATAGGTTAGTTCTCCCATTAGGCTCATTTCATATTTACTTTGCATTAGCTTAGCAAACTTTTTGCAAAGTTTATCATCTATAGAGCCAAATATTATGTCATCTACATAAATTTGAACAAGTATACTAGAGCCATTAACATCCCTAAAGAAGAGAGTTTTATCAACAGTACCTCTAGTGAAGTGATTCTCCAAAAGAAATTTTGATAAGGTTTCATACCAGGCTCTAGGTGCTTGCTTCAGTCCATAGAGTGCTTTCAACAGATAATACACATAGTCTGGAAAATTTGGATCTTCAAATCCTGGAGGTTGACTTACATAGACTTCTTCCTCTAATTTCCCATTTAGAAATGCACTCTTGACATCCATTTGATAGACTTTGAAATTGGCATGGGCTGCATGGGCTAGAAATATTCTGATGGCTTCAAGTCTTGCAACAGGAGCATATGTTTCATCAAAATCTATTCCCTCTTGCTGAGAATAGCCTTTAGCAACCAATCTGGCTTTATTCTTTATGATAATGCCATTTTCATCCATCTTGTTTCTGAATACCCACTTTGTGTCAATAGGACTCTTGTTCTTTGGTTTGGGTACCAGCTTCCAAACTTGGTTTCTCTCAAATTGGTTTAGCTCTTCCTGCATAGCTAATATCCAATCTGGATCCAATAGAGCTTCTTCCACTTTCTTAGGTTCCTCCTGAGATAGAAAACTACTGTACAGACATTCATCTTGAGTAGCTCTTCTTGTTTGCACTTTAGATGATGCATCACCAATGATCAGTTCAAAGGGATGATTCTTGGTCCATTTCCTTTGTGGTGGAAGATGTGCTCTAGATGAGGTGGCCTCAGTATTGTCATGATGTGAGACAGAGTGTTGACTAGTTGAAACTCCCCCTGAGTTGTTGGTCCTTTGCAGGGAACTTGGAGTTCTATCAACTGATGATGTAAATCGATTATCCGTTGATGAACTATGATCAACGGATGCTTCATTTTGTACTTCAACGGATGATGCACTATGTCTTTCAACGGATACTGCATTGCTTCTATCAATGGATGCAGTATTTTGTGCATTATCCAGGGGCATTGTAATATCCGTATTTTTATTTTAATTATTATCTATTTAATATTTGTATTAGTTAGAAATAGATTAGAATTAGTAATAATAGTAATTTTTAATACAATTTGATTTGGAATAGAATTAGTAATTATATTATTAATTAGATTAGGGATAGGATTCTATTAATTGTGGGCGTGTGGGCCTATAAAAATATATATATACAAGTTATGTCCTATTCTATGTCTTTTTAATTGGAGCCGCTCTTAGAGGCTAGGGTTTGAGAAGACAAGAAGATCTTAGAAGTTTATTCTTGTATTATTCGATTGATCAAGGTACGAGAATCGATCTTTTCTTCTTCATAATCATATCATGTTCATCTTCTTATTTGTTTGTGCTGAAATTCGTATGTGATAAAATCAGCATCTCGTATCTGTTGTAAAATCCATAACTTATTCGTTTGTACACGGAATTCATTGATTCTTGATTTTCTGGAAAGCTTGTTTCGATACCTACAACTTCCATGTTTACATATTTTGTGGAATCAGCCTCTAACTATGTGCAAATATCCATTCTTTGTGACCCTTCAGATTTATGACGTGAACAGTTTTTCATACCTTCTAAAATTCGTTATAAATCGATCTTATGTCGGAAAATTACTCATGATATCAATCTGGAAAGCTTATGAAATTCTCTTTCATTATATGGTATACCCATTATATATTTAAATCTTTTAAATTGCCTAAATTGCCTTACAAATATTCTGGTCTGTTTATACTTATCAGCATAGTTGTTCCATGTTCAAAAATTCATATCTTCTTCATTATTCGTCATAAAATTATGATCTTTATAAATTATGAAACCTCTGAGAATTCTCTTTCATTGTCTAGTTATAGTCGAAGTGAGATCAGATTGTCTTTATTGTCTAAATTTGCCTTCTTTGTAATCTGTTCCTGAATAATTTCTGCTGTGATACCTGAACTTCAAAAATTCATAACTAATTCGTTATCAGTGCGTTTTTGATGAATCTTATCATTTTGGAATCCTTGTTAAATCTACTTTATTTCTCCAGTTGACCATTATTTCAAATCCTTAACTTATCTGCTGTTAAAATTCGAATTAGTATAAGTTGTTCACTTTCAATCGTATTTCAACAATCCGATTTAATGGTCCATCAGATGAGGTACGGATTTCGTCCCCTTTCTTTCAGTGCTACTCCTTTTATTATTAAATATATCTGATTCTTTCCCTTCATATTTTTATTCATTCCGTTCTTATTCGTTTGATCTCTGAAAATTATTTTAAATCTGTTCTGGAAGTTTTAAATATTTAATCTTGCGAGCTTTAAAATTATGTTTGTTAAATATCTGTTTAGAATATTTGAAATATCTGCTGCAAGTGATTCTTAAAATTGTGAAAATTATTTTATTTGAACCCTTAGAGTGAAATAGGGTATACCGAGTTAACCAGCTGTAGGGGTACTACAGCCATGTCATTGCGGCACCATTGGCATGACACTTCCATGGCAGTGTGATTGGTCATGGCGTATCCTTTTGATAGCTCAGGAGGAGAGCTTTGGCCATTGTGATATTTGTTTCAGGATACGTGGGTGCACCCAGAGTTTGATTTGTGATTTGATTCGACAGTGACGTTGTATATGCCGTACTCGTTAACTGGTTTGTTGCACACATTAGGTACCCTATGATGTGTGTATTTGTTATTTGTTTTGCTCTCGGTATGAAATATCTTAGCCCTCGTTGTTTCAGCCTGTTTTATTTAAACTTGCTGTTTTATATTAAACTGTCAAATGTTCATCTTGTTTTATGTTTTATAAATTTATTCCAATCCGTACTGGGCATTTGGCTCATGCCGTATTCTTCTTCTGGCAGGTACTTAGGGGGACTTTTGGGGCTGTGTGATGGAGAGCTACCCTTTATTTCGTTTTTAGGATTTCAGACTTCTATCATTATTTAGACTTAATTTCTTATTAGAGATTTCAGCATTTATATTTTTGGTTTAGATATTTTGAAGATTTAATATTATTTTTTTTTGAGATTTTAGACTGTTTAATTATTGTTAGAAATATATTAGTGCTCTGTTTGCAGGTTTTGGATTTTAAGTAATATTTCCCTTCTATTTTAAGAAGGGGGTGTTACAGAGATGGCATCAGAGCTTAGGTTCTTTCTTGTAGAAAACCTACTTAGGTTGACCTGTGAGTTTGGGTAGATGATAGGATGGGTGTTCCATTTAATTTCGTTTCATTATGCTCTTTATCGTTTCATTTTGCTTTGCAAGAATTGAAGGAGCAGTTGCAGGAGTTGTTGAATAGGGGATTTATCAGACCAAGTGTGTCTCCATGGGGCGCTCCTGTGTTGTTTGTGAAGAAGAAGGATGGTTCTATGAGATTGTGCATTGACTATAGGGAGTTGAATAAGGTGACTGTTAGAAACAGGTATCCTTTGCCACGCATTGATGACTTGTTTGATCAGTTATAAGGGGCGAAGTACTTTTCGAAGATAGATTTGAGATCTGGTTACCATCAGTTACGAGTTAGGGAGGAAGACGTTTCGAAGACTGCATTTCGCACTCGTTATGGTCATTATGAGTTTCTCGTGATGTCCTTTGGGTTGACGAATGCACCAGCGGTATTTATGGATTTGATGAATCGGGTCTTTCATGATTATCTGGATAAATTCGTGGTGGTCTTCATCGATGATATCTTGATATACTCTAGGAGCAGAGAGGAGCATGAGGAGCATTTACGTACTGTACTTGAAATTTTGAGGAAGAGGAAGTTGTTTGCGAAATTTTCCAAGTGTGAATTCTGGTTGGAGGAAGTGGCATTCTTGGGGCATGTTGTATCTGGTAGGGGCATTGAGTTGGATCCTGCGAAAGTCGAGGCTATTACTAATTGGCCCAGACCTAGCAATGTGACGGAGGTGAGGAGTTTCTTGGGTTTGGCAGGCTACTATAGGCGTTTTGTGGAAGGTTTCTCTTCCATAGCTTTACCATTGACTCAGCTAATGAGGAAGGGAATTAAGTTCGAGTGGAATGATGATCGTGAGAAGAGCTTTCAAGAGTTAAAGAAGAGGTTGGTGTCAGCTCCAATACTTGTGTTGCCATCAGGGAGTGGAGGTTTTCAGGTGTATAGTGATGCTTCTAAGAGAGGATTGGGGTGTGTTCTTATGCAACATGGGAAAGTGATTTCTTACGCTTCTAGGCAGCTTAAACCATATGAGGTGAATTATCCTACCCATGACTTGGAGTTAGCAGCAGTGGTCTTTGCTTTGAAGATCTGGAGACACTATCTTTATGGAGAGACTTGTGACATCTTTACTGATCACAAGAGTCTCAAATACATCTTTACTCAGAAGGAGCTTAACATGAGGCAGCGGAGGTGGCTTGAACTTCTTAAGGATTATGATGCAAATATTCAGTACCATCCGGGGAAGGCGAATGTAGTGGCAGACGCTCTTAGTAGGAAGAACTTGGGGAGTGTTGCATCTCTCATTACTCAGCCGCACCTTATTTCAGATTTGGAGCGCTTGGGTGTTGAGTTGTATGTTAGAGGATCAAGTGGTAGTATTGCAAATTTGAAAGTGGAACCGAATCTTGTTTCAAGGGTTAAGGAAGCTCAGAAGAGTGATACAGGTTTGGAAGCTATTAGATCCGAGGTGGCAGGTGGAAAACAAACACAATTTCATTTCGATGATGAGGGTGTGATGTGGTTGGGTAGTAAATTGTGCGTGCCCGCAGACCCGACGATTCGTGAGGAAATTTTGAAGGAGGCTCATAGTTCTTCATTTTTTATTCATCCAGGTTCCACCAAGATGTATAGGGATTTGAAGAAGCACTTTTGGTGGAGTGGAATGAAGGGAGATATAGCAGAATTTGTGGGAAAATGTCTTACATGTCAACAAGTGAAGATAGACCATCAGAGGCCTAGTGGATTGTTGCAACAGCTAGATATACCAGTTTGGAAGTGGGAAAACATTACTATGGATTTTGTAACTCATTTGCCGAGGACTTTCAAGAAGAATGATGTTATATGGGTGGTTGATAGACTCACTAAGTCCGCTCACTTCTTGCCTATTAAAGAGACTACTCCTGTTCATGAGTTGGCAGAGATTTTGCAGCGAGATATTGTTAGACTTCATGGTGTGCCGGTGTCGATAGTTTCTGACAGGGATACGAGATTTACATCGCGTTTTTGGAAGGGATTCCAGCAAGCTTGGGGTACGAGGCTTAATTTCAGTACAGCTTATCATCCGCAGACCGATGGACAGTCAGAGAGGACGATTCAGACATTGGAGGATATGTTGAGGGCTTGCGCGTTAGAGTGGACAGGTGATTGGGATAAATATTTGTATCTTGTTGAGTTTGCGTACAATAATAGTTGGCCCGCGAGTATTGGTATGCCACCATTTGAGGCTTTGTATGGTAGGAGGTGTAGGGCACCATCTTGTTGGGATGAGGTTGGTGAGAGAGTCATCGAAGGGCCGGAGTTAGTTAGAATTACTAATGAGAAGGTAGAGAAAGTTAAAGAAAGTCTGAAGGAAGCTCGATCTCGTCAAAAGAGTTACGCGGACCAACATAGGAAGTTTGGGGGATTTGAGCCAGGTGATCATGTGTTCTTAAAGGTGTCGCCTTGTAAGGGTGTGAAGCGTTTTGGTATGAAGGGAAAGCTTAGTCCGAGATATGTTGGCCCTTTTGACGTTATGGAGAAAGTAGGGGAAGTATCTTATAGAGTTGCGTTGCCACCACAACTATCTCATGTGCATAATGTGTTTCATATGTCGGTTTTGAGGGGCTACAAATATCATCCATTACATGTAGTTCAGTATCCATTACATAAGATTAAAGAGGATCTTTCTTGTGAGGAGGAAGCTGAGGCTATCTTAGCTCGAGAGGAGCGAGTTTTGAGGAAGAACACCATTCCGTTTGTGAAAGTTTTGTGGAAAAATCATTCGGAAAGAGAGGCTACTTGGGAATTAGAAGAATCTATTCGTGAGAAATATCCGCATTTGTTCGATTCAGGTACGAGTTTTAGTTTCGTTCGATTCCGGGGACGGAATCCTTTTTAAGGGGGTATATATGTAATATCCGTATTTTTATTTTAATTATTATCTATTTAATATTTGTATTAGTTAGAAATAGATTAGAATTAGTAATAATAGTAATTTTTAATACAATTTGATTTGGAATAGAATTAGTAATTATATTATTAATTAGATTAGGGATAGGATTCTATTAATTGTGGGCGTGTGGGCCTATAAATATATATATATACAAGTTATGTCCTATTCTATGTCTTTTTAATTGGAGCCGCTCTTAGAGGCTAGGGTTTGAGAAGACAAGAAGATCTTAGAAGTTTATTCTTGTGTTATTCGATTGATCAAGGTACGAGAATCGATCTTTTCTTCTTCATAATCATATCATGTTCATCTTCTTATTTGTTTGTGCTGAAATTCGTATGTGATAAAATCAGCATCTCGTATCTGTTGTAAAATCCATAACTTATTCGTTTGTACACGGAATTCATTGATTCTTGATTTTCTGGAAAGCTTGTTTCGATACCTACAACTTCCATGTTTACATATTTTGTGGAATCAGCCTCTAACTATGTGCAAATATCCATTCTTTGTGACCCTTCAGATTTATGACGTGAACAGTTTTTCATACCTTCTAAAATTCGTTATAAATCGATCTTATGTCGGAAAATTACTCATGATATCAATCTGGAAAGCTTATGAAATTCTCTTTCATTATATGGTATACCCATTATATATTTAAATCTTTTAAATTGCCTAAATTGCCTTACAAATATTCTGGTCTGTTTATACTTATCAGCATAGTTGTTTCATGTTCAAAAATTCATATCTTCTTCATTATTCGTCATAAAATTATGATCTTTATAAATTATGAAACCTCTGAGAATTCTCTTTCATTGTCTAGTTATAGTCGAAGTGAGATCAGATTGTCTTTATTGTCTAAATTTGCCTTCTTTGTAATCTGTTCCTGAATAATTTCTGCTGTGATACCTGAACTTCAAAAATTCATAACTAATTCGTTATCAGTGCGTTTTTGATGAATCTTATCATTTTGGAATCCTTGTTAAATCTACTTTATTTCTCCAGTTGACCATTATTTCAAATCCTTAACTTATCTGCTGTTAAAATTCGAATTAGTATAAGTTGTTCACTTTCAATCGTATTTCAACAATCCGATTTAATGGTCCATCAGATGAGGTACGGATTTCGTCCCCTTTCTTTCAGTGCTACTCCTTTTATTATTAAATATATCTGATTCTTTCCCTTCATATTTTTATTCATTCCGTTCTTATTCGTTTGATCTCTGAAAATTATTTTAAATCTGTTCTGGAAGTTTTAAATATTTAATCTTGCGAGCTTTAAAATTATGTTTGTTAAATATCTGTTTAGAATATTTGAAATATCTGCTGCAAGTGATTCTTAAAATTGTGAAAATTATTTTATTTGAACCCTTAGAGTGAAATAGGGTATACCGAGTTAACCAGCTGTAGGGGTACTACAGCCATGTCATTGCGGCACCATTGGCATGACACTTCCATGGCAGTGTGATTGGTCATGGCGTATCCTTTTGATAGCTCAGGAGGAGAGCTTTGGCCATTGTGATATTTGTTTCAGGATACGTGGGTGCACCCAGAGTTTGATTTGTGATTTGATTCGACAGTGACGTTGTATATGCCGTACTCGTTAACTGGTTTGTTGCACACATTAGGTACCCTATGATGTGTGTATTTGTTATTTGTTTTGCTCTCGGTATGAAATATCTTAGCCCTCGTTGTTTCAGCCTGTTTTATTTAAACTTGCTGTTTTATATTAAACTGTCAAATGTTCATCTTGTTTTATGTTTTATAAATTTATTCCAATCCGTACTGGGCATTTGGCTCATGCCGTATTCTTCTTCTGGCAGGTACTTAGGGGGACTTTTGGGGCTGTGTGATGGAGAGCTACCCTTTATTTCGTTTTTAGGATTTCAGACTTCTATCATTATTTAGACTTAATTTCTTATTAGAGATTTCAGCATTTATATTTTTGGTTTAGATATTTTGAAGATTTAATATTATTTTTTTTTGAGATTTTAGACTGTTTAATTATTGTTAGAAATATATTAGTGCTCTGTTTGCAGGTTTTGGATTTTAAGTAATATTTCCCTTCTATTTTAAGAAGGGGGTGTTACAGAGATGGCATCAGAGCTTAGGTTCTTTCTTGTAGAAAACCTACTTAGGTTGACCTGTGAGTTTGGGTAGATGATAGGATGGGTGTTCCATTTAATTTCGTTTCATTATGCTCTTTATCGTTTCATTTTGCTTTGCAAGAATTGAAGGAGCAGTTGCAGGAGTTGTTGAATAGGGGATTTATCAGACCAAGTGTGTCTCCATGGGGCGCTCCTGTGTTGTTTGTGAAGAAGAAGGATGGTTCTATGAGATTGTGCATTGACTATAGGGAGTTGAATAAGGTGACTGTTAGAAACAGGTATCCTTTGCCACGCATTGATGACTTGTTTGATCAGTTATAAGGGGCGAAGTACTTTTCGAAGATAGATTTGAGATCTGGTTACCATCAGTTACGAGTTAGGGAGGAAGACGTTTCGAAGACTGCATTTCGCACTCGTTATGGTCATTATGAGTTTCTCGTGATGTCCTTTGGGTTGACGAATGCACCAGCGGTATTTATGGATTTGATGAATCGGGTCTTTCATGATTATCTGGATAAATTCGTGGTGGTCTTCATCGATGATATCTTGATATACTCTAGGAGCAGAGAGGAGCATGAGGAGCATTTACGTACTGTACTTGAAATTTTGAGGAAGAGGAAGTTGTTTGCGAAATTTTCCAAGTGTGAATTCTGGTTGGAGGAAGTGGCATTCTTGGGGCATGTTGTATCTGGTAGGGGCATTGAGTTGGATCCTGCGAAAGTCGAGGCTATTACTAATTGGCCCAGACCTAGCAATGTGACGGAGGTGAGGAGTTTCTTGGGTTTGGCAGGCTACTATAGGCGTTTTGTGGAAGGTTTCTCTTCCATAGCTTTACCATTGACTCAGCTAATGAGGAAGGGAATTAAGTTCGAGTGGAATGATGATCGTGAGAAGAGCTTTCAAGAGTTAAAGAAGAGGTTGGTGTCAGCTCCAATACTTGTGTTGCCATCAGGGAGTGGAGGTTTTCAGGTGTATAGTGATGCTTCTAAGAGAGGATTGGGGTGTGTTCTTATGCAACATGGGAAAGTGATTTCTTACGCTTCTAGGCAGCTTAAACCATATGAGGTGAATTATCCTACCCATGACTTGGAGTTAGCAGCAGTGGTCTTTGCTTTGAAGATCTGGAGACACTATCTTTATGGAGAGACTTGTGACATCTTTACTGATCACAAGAGTCTCAAATACATCTTTACTCAGAAGGAGCTTAACATGAGGCAGCGGAGGTGGCTTGAACTTCTTAAGGATTATGATGCAAATATTCAGTACCATCCGGGGAAGGCGAATATAGTGGCAGACGCTCTTAGTAGGAAGAACTTGGGGAGTGTTGCATCTCTCATTACTCAGCCGCACCTTATTTCAGATTTGGAGCGCTTGGGTGTTGAGTTGTATGTTAGAGGATCAAGTGGTAGTATTGCAAATTTGAAAGTGGAACCGAATCTTGTTTCAAGGGTTAAGGAAGCTCAGAAGAGTGATACAGGTTTGGAAGCTATTAGATCCGAGGTGGCAGGTGGAAAACAAACACAATTTCATTTCGATGATGAGGGTGTGATGTGGTTGGGTAGTAAATTGTGCGTGCCCGCAGACCCGACGATTCGTGAGGAAATTTTGAAGGAGGCTCATAGTTCTTCATTTTTTATTCATCCAGGTTCCACCAAGATGTATAGGGATTTGAAGAAGCACTTTTGGTGGAGTGGAATGAAGGGAGATATAGCAGAATTTGTGGGAAAATGTCTTACATGTCAACAAGTGAAGATAGACCATCAGAGGCCTAGTGGATTGTTGCAACAGCTAGATATACCAGTTTGGAAGTGGGAAAACATTACTATGGATTTTGTAACTCATTTGCCGAGGACTTTCAAGAAGAATGATGTTATATGGGTGGTGGTTGATAGACTCACTAAGTCCGCTCACTTCTTGCCTATTAAAGAGACTACTCCTGTTCATGAGTTGGCAGAGATTTTGCAGCGAGATATTGTTAGACTTCATGGTGTGCCGGTGTCGATAGTTTCTGACAGGGATACGAGATTTACATCGCGTTTTTGGAAGGGATTCCAGCAAGCTTGGGGTACGAGGCTTAATTTCAGTACAGCTTATCATCCGCAGACCGATGGACAGTCAGAGAGGACGATTCAGACATTGGAGGATATGTTGAGGGCTTGCGCGTTAGAGTGGACAGGTGATTGGGATAAATATTTGTATCTTGTTGAGTTTGCGTACAATAATAGTTGGCCCGCGAGTATTGGTATGCCACCATTTGAGGCTTTGTATGGTAGGAGGTGTAGGGCACCATCTTGTTGGGATGAGGTTGGTGAGAGAGTCATCGAAGGGCCGGAGTTAGTTAGAATTACTAATGAGAAGGTAGAGAAAGTTAAAGAAAGTCTGAAGGAAGCTCGATCTCGTCAAAAGAGTTACGCGGACCAACATAGGAAGTTTGGGGGATTTGAGCCAGGTGATCATGTGTTCTTAAAGGTGTCGCCTTGTAAGGGTGTGAAGCGTTTTGGTATGAAGGGAAAGCTTAGTCCGAGATATGTTGGCCCTTTTGACGTTATGGAGAAAGTAGGGGAAGTATCTTATAGAGTTGCGTTGCCACCACAACTATCTCATGTGCATAATGTGTTTCATGTGTCGGTTTTGAGGGGCTACAAATATCATCCATTACATGTAGTTCAGTATCCATTACATAAGATTAAAGAGGATCTTTCTTGTGAGGAGGAAGCTGAGGCTATCTTAGCTCGAGAGGAGCGAGTTTTGAGGAAGAACACCATTCCGTTTGTGAAAGTTTTGTGGAAAAATCATTCGGAAAGAGAGGCTACTTGGGAATTAGAAGAATCTATTCGTGAGAAATATCCGCATTTGTTCGATTCAGGTACGAGTTTTAGTTTCGTTCGATTCCGGGGACGGAATCCTTTTTAAGGGGGTATATATGTAATATCCGTATTTTTATTTTAATTATTATCTATTTAATATTTGTATTAGTTAGAAATAGATTAGAATTAGTAATAATAGTAATTTTTAATACAATTTGATTTGGAATAGAATTAGTAATTATATTATTAATTAGATTAGGGATAGGATTCTATTAATTGTGGGCGTGTGGGCCTATAAATATATATATATACAAGTTATGTCCTATTCTATGTCTTTTTAATTGGAGCCGCTCTTAGAGGCTAGGGTTTGAGAAGACAAGAAGATCTTAGAAGTTTATTCTTGTGTTATTCGATTGATCAAGGTACGAGAATCGATCTTTTCTTCTTCATAATCATATCATGTTCATCTTCTTATTTGTTTGTGCTGAAATTCGTATGTGATAAAATCAGCATCTCGTATCTGTTGTAAAATCCATAACTTATTCGTTTGTACACGGAATTCATTGATTCTTGATTTTCTGGAAAGCTTGTTTCGATACCTACAACTTCCATGTTTACATATTTTGTGGAATCAGCCTCTAACTATGTGAAAATATCCATTCTTTGTGACCCTTCAGATTTATGACGTGAACAGTTTTTCATACCTTCTAAAATTCGTTATAAATCGATCTTATGTCGGAAAATTACTCATGATATCAATCTGGAAAGCTTATGAAATTCTCTTTCATTATATGGTATACCCATTATATATTTAAATCTTTTAAATTGCCTAAATTGCCTTACAAATATTCTGGTCTGTTTATACTTATCAGCATAGTTGTTTCATATTCAAAAATTCATATCTTCTTCATTATTCGTCATAAAATTATGATCTTTATAAATTATGAAACCTCTGAGAATTCTCTTTCATTGTCTAGTTATAGTCGAAGTGAGATCAGATTGTCTTTATTGTCTAAATTTGCCTTCTTTGTAATCTGTTCCTGAATAATTTCTGCTGTGATACCTGAACTTCAAAAATTCATAACTAATTCGTTATCAGTGCGTTTTTGATGAATCTTATCATTTTGGAATCCTTGTTAAATCTACTTTATTTCTCCAGTTGACCATTATTTCAAATCCTTAATTTATCTGCTGTTAAAATTCGAATTAGTATAAGTTGTTCACTTTCAATCGTATTTCAACAATCCGATTTAATGGTCCATCAGATGAGGTACGGATTTCGTCCCCTTTCTTTCAGTGCTACTCCTTTTATTATTAAATATATCTGATTCTTTCCCTTCATATTTTTATTCATTCCGTTCTTATTCGTTTGATCTCTGAAAATTATTTTAAATCTGTTCTGGAAGTTTTAAATATTTAATCTTGCGAGCTTTAAAATTATGTTTGTTAAATATCTGTTTAGAATATTTGAAATATCTGCTGCAAGTGATTCTTAAAATTGTGAAAATTATTTTATTTGAACCCTTAGAGTGAAATAGGGTATACCGAGTTAACCAGCTGTAGGGGTACTACAGCCATGTCATTGCGGCACCATTGGCATGACACTTCCATGGCAGTGTGATTGGTCATGGCGTATCCTTTTGATAGCTCAGGAGGAGAGCTTTGGCCATTGTGATATTTGTTTCAGGATACGTGGGTGCACCCAGAGTTTGATTTGTGATTTGATTCGACAGTGACGTTGTATATGCCGTACTCGTTAACTGGTTTGTTGCACACATTAGGTACCCTATGATGTGTGTATTTGTTATTTGTTTTGCTCTCGGTATGAAATATCTTAGCCCTCGTTGTTTCAGCCTGTTTTATTTAAACTTGCTATTTTATATTAAACTGTCAAATGTTCATCTTGTTTTATGTTTTATAAATTTATTCCAATCCGTACTGGGCATTTGGCTCATGCCGTATTCTTCTTCTGGCAGGTACTTAGGGGGACTTTTGGGGCTGTGTGATGGAGAGCTACCCTTTATTTCGTTTTTAGGATTTCAGACTTCTATCATTATTTAGACTTAATTTCTTATTAGAGATTTCAGCATTTATATTTTTGGTTTAGATATTTTGAAGATTTAATATTATTTTTTTTTGAGATTTTAGACTGTTTAATTATTGTTAGAAATATATTAGTGCTCTGTTTGCAGGTTTTGGATTTTAAGTAATATTTCCCTTCTATTTTAAGAAGGGGGTGTTACAGGCATGTTTTGAATCCCTTTTGAAGTGTCATCTCCATCAGTCTCCTCTTCACTATCATCACAATATATCTCAATGTTGTCAAATTTGAGTCTCTCATTATGTCCCTCATCTGTTAGTCCATCAATCTTTTTATCATCAAACACAACATGCACAGATTCCATAACAATGTTGGTTCTTAGATTGTAGACCCTATAAGATTTTCCAGCTGAATAACCAACAAATATTCCTTCATCAGCCTTTGCATCAAACTTCCCTTTATGGTCAGATTGATTCCTCAGTATAAAGCATTTACATCCAAAGACATGAAGAAAGTTTAGAGTTGGTTTTCTTCTCTTGAACAACTGATAAGGAGTCATGCCTTTAGCTTGATTGATCAAAGAAATATTCTGAGTGAAGCAGGCACAATTAACAGCTTCAGCCCAGAAATATGTTGGTAACTTTGATTCTTCAAGCATTGTTCTGGCAGCTTCAATTAAAGATCTGTTCTTTCTTTCAACAACCCCATTTTGCTGAGGTGTTCTTGGAGCTGAGAACTCATGCATGATTCCATTTTCTTCACAGAACAGCCTTAATGTCAAATTCTTGAACTCAGTTCCATTGTCACTCCTGATATTTCTAACCTTCAAGTCAGGATGATTGTTGACTTGCCTGATGTGATTGATAATGATTTCACTTGCTTCATCCTTTGATCCAAGAAAACAGACCCATGAGAACTTTGAGAAATCATCTACAATCACTAAGCAATATCTTTTTCTTGCTATTGACAATACATTGACTGGTCCAAACAAATCCATATGTAGCAGCTGTAATGGTTCATCAATTGTTGTTTCAAGCTTCTTCTGAAATGATGCTTTCCTTTGTTTGCCTTTCTGACAAGCATCACACAGACCATCCCTTGAGAATTCAACAAGAGGAATTCCTCTTACTAAGTCCTTTTTGACTAGATCATTCATTGTTTTGAAATTCAAATGGGATAGCTTCTTGTGCCATAGCCAACTCTCAACTGAACTTGCTTTGCTGAAGAGACAAGTAATAGATTCTGCATCTGTAGAGTTGAAGTCAGCTAAGTACACATTTCCTTTTCTAACTCCAGTTAGAACCACTTTGTTGTCTTCCTTACTAGTGACAACACAGGCTTCAGAATTGAAGGAAACTGTATTCCCTCTATCACATAGTTGACTGATACTCAGTAAGTTGTGCTTGAGACCATCAACTAATGCAACTTCTTCAATGATGACATTCCTTGTTGAAATCAATCCATATCCCATAGTAAACCCTTTGCTGTCATCTCCAAAGGTTATGCTGGGGCCAGCTCTCTCTTTAAACTCTGTGAGCAGGGAGAAATCTCCAGTCATGTGTCTTGAACAGCCACTGTCCAAGTACCATAGATTTCTTCTATTTTCCTGCACACCACAAAATCAATCAATTTGATTTTGGTACCCAAGTTTCCTTGGGTCCATTCTTGTTAGCCTTTCTCCTAGACTTCATTCCTCCTGCATCTTTAGACTTAGGTGAGTTTGAGTCAACCTTGGTCTTAGATGTGGTTGGTTGAGGTGTAGGGTTAGTCACAACATTATCCAGCACATTTATAGAATTATTAGGCATGGATTGTGCATACATGTTATTCCACATTGGCATATTGTATGGCATTTGAGGCATACTGAATGCAGCAAGATAAGGATTGTTAAAATATGGCATGTTTGCAAAATGTGCATAAGGATTTTGTTGAGACATAACAGGCATAGCATGTAGAGGTGATACAGACATGTTAGGCATGGAAGAGGGTACAGTTATGGGAGATTTCTTAATAGATTTACAATTAGCAGATAGATGATTAACACTACTACAATGCACACAGCTTTTTCTAGGAGCATACTTGTCAGGTGTGTAATTGTTATGTTTGTTAACTCCTACCTTCCCATTTCTGTTGGATTTCCTTTTGGATTCCTTTTTATCCTCAACCATCTTGAGCCTATTGTTTAACTGTTCTAAGGTCATGTGCCCTACATTCACCTTTCTGACATCTTTGGATGTGCTTGCTCCTTCTTTGACAAAGTTCTTTGAAGTTGAACCAAACTTTTTGTTGAGTTTCTTTAGATTTTCTCTTTTAGAAACATCTGCCTGTTTTAATTGAGGAACCTTCAACGGATGTTCCTTTTCTTCCTTCAACGGATAACTTTCATCATCTGTTGATTCCACATCCGTTGACAGTCCATCAATTAATTCCAGTTTCTTTTTATTTTTATCCCAGGCAGTTTCACAGAATGATTCAATTCCTTGGACTTTGGCAATTTGAGCACTTACATCCCTAGATGTTTTCCAGGCTTTAATCACCTCTTGCTCTTTCTCTAATTGATTGGAAAGTATTTCTACTTTCTTAACAGATTCAGCTAGTTCATTTTCAACAGATATACAATGCAATTTGGTTTTCTCTAGGTCAATCAACTTATTTTCTAACACAGTATTTCTATTACTTAAAAACAGATTGTTCTCTTTGATCCTACTATTTTCTTTAGCAAGAGATTTAAGAGACACACGCAAATGATACAATTCAGTAGACATGTCATTGAAAGCATCATTGCACTCTTCTTTAGTAAGCTGTGTTAAATCAGTAGTGATTACCTGATTGCTTGATGAACTAACTTCGTTTTCTTCAGAATCAGCCATGAGAGCAAGGTTGACATAATCCACATCTTCATCCTCTTCATCTCCATCAGCTGCCCAGTCCTTTTCTTGAGTAATGAAAGCCCTTTCCTTCTGTTTGAGTAGATCAAAATATTTCTTTTTGTAATCTACTTGTTCAAATTTCTTCTTTTCAGAGGTTGGCTTTCTGCACTCACTTGCAAAGTGTCCACTTATACCACAATTAAAACACTTGAACTTGGATTTGTCCACCATGTTCTTATAGGGTTTAGTGGCTCTAGTGTTTTTCCTGAACTTCATCTTTGCAAATCTCCTGGACAGAAATGCAAGATGCTCATCAATACCATCAGAGTCATCTTGACTGGAGTTGTCTTCATTTTCAGCAACTTGCTCTTTACCCTTGTCTGATTCTGGATTTCTTACACCATCTTTGGAGCTTGATGTAGATCTCACAGTTTCTTTTCTGCATTTTTTCTCATTTTCAGCTACCAATGCAACTGAACCTCCTTTCTTTCTCCCCCTCTCCAATACCTCATCCTGTTCCAACTCTAGTTCATAAGTCTTCAAGATTCCATATAATCTTTCAAGAGTAAAGTCCTTATAATCCTGAGAGTTTCTTAAGGAAACAGTCATGGGTTTCCATTCCTTTGGTAAGGATCTCAAAAATTTAAGATTTGAATCCTTCACCTGGTACACTCTACCATACAGCTTCAGTCCATTCAACAGCTTTTGGAATCTATTAAATGTGTCATTTAAAGATTCATTCTCTTCAAAATGAAAGTACTCATACTGTTGAATGAGAAGCTGCATTTTGTTCTCTTTTACTTGTTCTGTACCTTCACACAGCAACTGAACTGTGTCCCAAACCTCTTTGGCAGTTGAACAATTTATCACATTATCAAACATATCCTTGTCAAGACCATTAAACAAAATGTTCATAGCCTTCTTATCCTTGTGGACTTCTTCTGTGTCTTCCATTGTCCATTCTGCTCTAGGTTTTGGAATGGATTGACCAACAGCAATTGTGGCCGTAGCAACTGTGGCTACTTTGTGGGGAATGTGAGGACCATTCTCAATGCAGTTTACATAACCTTCATCTTGGGAGAGTAGATGAAGGTGCATTTTCACCTTCCAGTGGTGATAACTGTCTTTGTCAAGAACTGGGATCTTTACTCCAATATCCTTCTTACTCATCTTTGTTAGATTCCAAGATCTTTAAACTCTTTGTATGTCAAGAGCCTGCTCTGATACCAATTGTTATTCCTAGAGGACTAACAATGAGATTTACAGAAGGGGGGTTGAATGTAAATCTCAAAACTTTTTCAGGTTTTGAGAAGTTTATTAAAGCAGTGTGTTCTAGATGAACAAGTGTATGAATTGCTTTGAGCTAATGCAGACAGATATATATTCAAACACAAAATGTAAAGAACACAACAAACTTTAAAAACTTTTCTGGTGGATTTGTTGTTCCACCAGAGATGGTATATTAGAAAATCTGTGTTCAACAATGTTGATCACAACTGCATCCTAGTACAAACTAGATGAATTTTCTCTCAAGATATTTCTTAACAGCTCTGGAAAATCTCACACTAATTACTAGCTTCTTCTTGGTTTATATATTACCAAGTGTACAAGTGAAAAACAATATAAAATTACAATAGTAAAATAAGTTCTTCACTTGCTTCTTTTCCTGTTCACTCAAGTACTTTGTTGACTATTGCATCTTTGTACTAAAGAAGAACGGCTGCTTTTTCTGTTGATCCTGAAATTCGGCTACCACATCTCACTTTTCTCTGTCAACCCATGTGCCTCTGTTTGTAGGTACAACTACCACTTATCAACGGCTAATTAGCAGAACATCCGTTGAAGCTTTCATCCGTTGATGACTTCATCCGTTGAAGGATGTTATCCGTTGAAGCTTTCATCCGTTGATGCTCTCATCCGTTGAAGGATGTTATCCGTTGAAGCTTTAGAGACATCCGTTGAAGCTTAGCTTCTCATCCGTTGAAGGTCTTTAAGTCATCCGTTGATACCACTTCATTTATACAAAATTACAAGGCATGAAATATTTACAATTGGCCTTCCTATCTGCATATCATCTAGTAGTCAACATGACTTATAGTTTCTCTCAACTTCTAAGAATTACATTTTAAATACAGAGACTGAAATATGCTACAATACTAGACTTATTTCTAAGTAAAGCTACACCATCAACGGATAGCCAAAGTGGTCTTATCCGTTGAGGCTACAGACACTAAATTTCTACTTAAGTGTTTTGTTAAACATATCATCAAACTAATGCACATATATTCCTAACAAAAAATCCAGTTAATGTAACCCTCCCAACAACGAGACTCGTTCCCGATTGACAAGATTAATTTTTAAAATGATTTTTTCGATGATTCAACCATACGGATGTTAAGATATATCAATTTTAGTCATATGAAAAAATTATTAAAAAATTTGAAATTCATCTTGCATGTCAGGATTAGAAAAATCCAGTTAATGTACCCCTCCCGACAACGAGACTCGTTTCCGGTTGACAAGATTAATTTTTAAAATGATTTTTTGACGAGCCAACCATACGGATGTTAAGATATATCAATTTTAGTCATATGAAAAAAATATTAAAAAAATTAGAAATTCATCTTGCATTTCAGGTTTAGAAAAATCCAGTTAATGTACCCCTCCAAACAACGATACTCGTTTCCGGTTGACAAGATTAATTTTTAAAATGATTTTTTCGACGATCCAACCGTACGGATGTTAAGATATATCAATTTTAGTCATATGAAAAAATTATTAAAAAATTTGAAATTCATCTTGCATGTCAGGTTTAGAAAAATCCAGTTAGTGTACCCCTCCCGACAACGAGACTCGTTCCCTATTGACAGGATTAATTTTTAAATTATTTTTTCGACGATCCAACTGTACGGATGTTAATATATATAAATTTTAGTCATATGAAAAAATTATTAAAAAATTAGAAATTCATCTTGCATGTTAGGTTTAGAAAAATCCAGTTAATGTACCCCTCCAAACAACGATACTCGTTCCCGATTGACAAGATTAATTTTTAATATGATTTTTTCGACGATCCAACCGTACAGATGTTAAGATATATCAATTTTAGTCATATGAAAAAATTATTAAAAAATTTGAAATTCATCTTGCATGTCAGGTTTAGAAAAATCCAGTTAGTGTACCCCTCCCGACAACGAGACTCGTTCCCTATTGACAGGATTAATTTTTAAAATTATTTTTTTGATGATCCAACTATACGGATGTTAAGATATAAAAATTTTAGTCATACGAAAAAATTATTAAAAAATTTGAAATTCATCTTGCATGTCAGGTTTAGAAAAATCCAGTTAATGTAACCCTCCAAACAACGAGACTCGTTCCCGATTGACAAGATTAATTTTTAAAATGATTTTTTCGATGATTCAACCATACGGATGTTAAGATATATCAATTTTAGTCATATGAAAAAATTATTAAAAAATTTGAAATTCATCTTGCATGTCAGGTTTAGAAAAATCCAGTTAATGTACCCCTCCCGACAACGAGACTCGTTTCCGGTTGACAAGATTAATTTTTAAAATAATTTTTTGACGATCCAACCGTACGGATGTTAAGATATATCAATTTTAGTCATATGAAAAAATTATTAAAAAATTTGATATTCATCTTGCATGTCAGGATTAGAAAAATCCAGTTAATGTACCCCTCCCGACAACGAGACTCGTTTCTGGTTGACAAGATTAATTTTTAAAATGATTTTTTTCACGATCCAACCATACGGATGTTAAGATATATCAATTTTAGTCATACGAAAAAATTATTAAAAAATTTGAAATTCATCTTGCATGTCAGGTTTAGAAAAATCCAGTTAATGTAACCCTCCCCACAACGAGACTCGTTCCCGATTGACAAGATTAATTTTTAAAATGATTTTTTCGATGATTCAACCATACGGATGTTAAGATATATCAATTTTAGTCATATGAAAAAATTATTAAAAAATTTGAAATTCATCTTGCATGTCAGGTTTAGAAAAATCAGTTAATGTACCCCTCCCGACAACGAGACTCGTTTCCGGTTAACAAGATTAATTTTTAAAATAATTTTTTGACGATCCAACCGTACGGATGTTAAGATATATCAATTTTAGTCATATGAAAAAATTATTAAAAAATTTGAAATTCATCTTGCATGTCAGGATTAGAAAAATCCAGTTAATGTACCCCTCCCGACAACGAGACTCGTTTCCGGTTGACAAGATTAATTTTTAAAATAAATTTTTGATGATCCAACCGTACGGATGTTAAGATATATCAATTTTAGTCATAAGAAAAAATTATTAAAAAATTTGATATTCATCTTGCATGTCAGGATTAGAAAAATCCAGTTAATGTACCCCTCCCGACAACGAGACTCGTTTCCGGTTGACAAGATTAATTTTTAAAATGATTTTTTTCACGATCCAACCATACGGATGTTAAGATATATCAATTTTAGTCATATGAAAAAATTATTAAAAAATTTGAAATTCATCTTGCATGTCAGGATTAGAAAAATCCAGTTAATGTACGCCTCCCGACAACGAGACTCGTTCCCGATTGACAAGATTAATTTTTAAAATGATTTTTCGATGAGCCAACCATACGGATGTTAAGATATATCAATTTTAGTCATATGAAAAAAATATTAAAAAAATTTGAAATTCATCTTGCATGTCAGGTTTAGAAAAATCCAGTTAATGTACCCCTCCCGACAACGAGACTCATTTCCGGTTGACAAGATTAATTTTTAAAATGATTTTTTCGACGATCCAACCGTACGGATGTTAAGATATATCAATTTTATTCATATGAAAAATTATTAAAAAATTTGAAATTCATCTTGCATGTCAGGTTTAGAAAAATCCAGTTAGTGTACCCCTCCCGACAACGAGACTCGTTCCCTATTGACAGGATTAATTTTTAAATTATTTTTTCAATGATCCAACTATACGGATGTTAAGATATAAAAATTTTAGTCATACGAAAAAATTATTAAAAAATTTGAAATTCATCTTGCATGTCAGGTTTAGAAAAATCCAGTTAATGTAACCCTCCCAACAACGAGACTCGTTCCCGATTGACAAGATTAATTTTTAAAATGATTTTTTCGATGATTCAACCATACGGATGTTAAGATATATCAATTTTAGTCATATGAAAAAATTATTAAAAAATTTGAAATTCATCTTGCATGTCAGGTTTAGAAAAATCCAGTTAATGTACCCCTCCCGACAACGAGACTCGTTTCCGGTTGACAAGATTAATTTTTAAAATAATTTTTTGACGATCCAACCGTACGGATGTTAAGATATATCAATTTTAGTCATATGAAAAAATTATTAAAAAATTTGATATTCATCTTGCATGTCAGGATTAGAAAAATCCAGTTAATGTACCCCTCCCGACAACGAGACTCGTTTCTGGTTGACAAGATTAATTTTTAAAATGATTTTTTCGACGATCCAACCGTACGGATGTTAAGATATATCAATTTTAGTCATATGAAAAAATTATTAAAAAATTTGAAATTCATCTTGCATGTCAGGTTTAGAAAAATCCAGTTAGTGTACCCCTCCCGACAACGAGACTCGTTCCCTATTGACAGGATTAATTTTTAAATTATTTTTTCGACGATCCAACTGTACGGATGTTAATATATATAAATTTTAGTCATATGAAAAAATTATTAAAAAATTAGAAATTCATCTTGCATGTTAGGTTTAGAAAAATCCAGTTAATGTACCCCTCCAAACAACGATACTCGTTCCCGATTGACAAGATTAATTTTTAATATGATTTTTTCGACGATCCAACCGTACAGATGTTAAGATATATCAATTTTAGTCATATGAAAAAATTATTAAAAAATTTGAAATTCATCTTGCATGTCAGGTTTAGAAAAATCCAGTTAGTGTACCCCTCCCGACAACGAGACTCGTTCCCTATTGACAGGATTAATTTTTAAAATTATTTTTTTGATGATCCAACTATACGGATGTTAAGATATAAAAATTTTAGTCATACGAAAAAATTATTAAAAAATTTGAAATTCATCTTGCATGTCAGGTTTAGAAAAATCCAGTTAATGTAACCCTCCAAACAACGAGACTCGTTCCCGATTGACAAGATTAATTTTTAAAATGATTTTTTCGATGATTCAACCATACGGATGTTAAGATATATCAATTTTAGTCATATGAAAAAATTATTAAAAAATTTGAAATTCATCTTGCATGTCAGGTTTAGAAAAATCCAGTTAATGTACCCCTCCCGACAACGAGACTCGTTTCCGGTTGACAAGATTAATTTTTAAAATAAATTTTTGATGATCCAACCGTACGGATGTTAAGATATATCAATTTTAGTCATAAGAAAAAATTATTAAAAAATTTGATATTCATCTTGCATGTCAGGATTAGAAAAATCCAGTTAATGTACCCCTCCCGACAACGAGACTCGTTTCCGGTTGACAAGATTAATTTTTAAAATGATTTTTTTCACGATCCAACCATACGGATGTTAAGATATATCAATTTTAGTCATATGAAAAAATTATTAAAAAATTTGAAATTCATCTTGCATGTCAGGATTAGAAAAATCCAGTTAATGTACGCCTCCCGATAACGAGACTCGTTCCCGATTGACAAGATTAATTTTTAAAATGATTTTTCGATGATCCAACCATACGGATGTTAAGATATATCAATTTTAGTCATATGAAAAAAATATTAAAAAAATTTGAAATTCATCTTGCATGTCAGGTTTAGAAAAATCCAGTTAATGTACCCCTCCCGACAACGAGACTCATTTCCGGTTGACAAGATTAATTTTTAAAATGATTTTTTCGACGATCCAACCGTACGGATGTTAAGATATATCAATTTTATTCATATGAAAAATTATTAAAAAATTTGAAATTCATCTTGCATGTCAGGTTTAGAAAAATCCAGTTAGTGTACCCCTCCCGACAACGAGACTCGTTCCCTATTGACAGGATTAATTTTTAAATTATTTTTTCAATGATCCAACTATACGGATGTTAAGATATAAAAATTTTAGTCATACGAAAAAATTATTAAAAAATTTGAAATTCATCTTGCATGTCAGGTTTAGAAAAATCCAGTTAATGTAACCCTCCCAACAACGAGACTCGTTCCCGATTGACAAGATTAATTTTTAAAATGATTTTTTCGATGATTCAACCATACGGATGTTAAGATATATCAATTTTAGTCATATGAAAAAATTATTAAAAAATTTGAAATTCATCTTGCATGTCAGGTTTAGAAAAATCCAGTTAATGTACCCCTCCCGACAACGAGACTCGTTTCCGGTTGACAAGATTAATTTTTAAAATAATTTTTTGACGATCCAACCGTACGGATGTTAAGATATATCAATTTTAGTCATATGAAAAAATTATTAAAAAATTTGATATTCATCTTGCATGTCAGGATTAGAAAAATCCAGTTAATGTACCCCTCCCGACAACGAGACTCGTTTCTGGTTGACAAGATTAATTTTTAAAATGATTTTTTCGACGATCCAACCGTACGGATGTTAAGATATATCAATTTTAGTCATATGAAAAAATTATTAAAAAATTTGAAATTCATCTTGCATGTCAGGTTTAGAAAAATCCAGTTAGTGTACCCCTCCCGACAACGAGACTCGTTCCCTATTGACAGGATTAATTTTTAAATTATTTTTTCGACGATCCAACTGTACGGATGTTAATATATATAAATTTTAGTCATATGAAAAAATTATTAAAAAATTAGAAATTCATCTTGCATGTTAGGTTTAGAAAAATCCAGTTAATGTACCCCTCCAAACAACGATACTCGTTCCCGATTGACAAGATTAATTTTTAATATGATTTTTTCGACGATCCAACCGTACAGATGTTAAGATATATCAATTTTAGTCATATGAAAAAATTATTAAAAAATTTGATATTCATCTTGCATGTCAGGATTAGAAAAATCCAGTTAATGTACCCCTCCCGACAACGAGACTCGTTTCCGGTTGACAAGATTAATTTTTAAAATGATTTTTTTCACGATCCAACCATACGGATGTTAAGATATATCAATTTTAGTCATATGAAAAAATTATTAAAAAATTTGAAATTCATCTTGCATGTCAGGATTAGAAAAATCCAGTTAATGTACGCCTCCCGACAACGAGACTCGTTCCCGATTGACAAGATTAATTTTTAAAATGATTTTTCGACGATCCAACCATACGGATGTTAAGATATATCAATTTTAGTCATATGAAAAAAATATTAAAAAAATTTGAAATTCATCTTGCATGTCAGGTTTAGAAAAATCCAGTTAATGTACCCCTCCCGACAACGAGACTCATTTCCGGTTGACAAGATTAATTTTTAAAATGATTTTTTCGACGATCCAACCGTACGGATGTTAAGATATATCAATTTTATTCATATGAAAAATTATTAAAAAATTTGAAATTCATCTTGCATGTCAGGTTTAGAAAAATCCAGTTAGTGTACCCCTCCCGACAACGAGACTCGTTCCCTATTGACAGGATTAATTTTTAAATTATTTTTTCAATGATCCAACTATACGGATGTTAAGATATATAAATTTTAGTCATATGAAAAAATTATTAAAAAAATTGAAATTCATCTTGCATGTTAGGTTTAGAAAAATCCAGTTAATGTACCCCTCCAAACAACGAGACTCGTTCCCGATTGACAAGATTAATTTTTAATATGATTTTTTCGACGATCCAACCATACAGATGTTAAGATATATCAATTTTAGTCATATGAAAAAATTATTAAAAAATTTGAAATTCATCTTGCATGTCAGGTTTAGAAAAATCCAGTTAGTGTACCCCTCCCAACAACGAGACTCGTTCCCTATTGACAGGATTAATTTTTAAAATTATTTTTTTGACGATCCAACTGTACGGATGTTAAGATATAAAAATTTTAGTCATATGAAAAAATTATTAAAAAATTTGAAATTCATCTTGCATGTTAGGTTTAGAAAAATCCAGTTAATGTAACCCTCCCAACAACGAGACTCGTTCCCGATTGACAAAATTAATTTTTAATATGATTTTTTCGACGATCCAACCATACAGATGTTAAGATATATCAATTTTAGTCATATGAAAAAGTTATTAAAAAATTTGAAATTCATCTTGCATGTCAGGTTTAGAAAAATCCAGTTAGTGTACCCTTCCCGACAACGAGACTCGTTCCCTATTGACAGGATTAATTTTTAAAATTATTTTTTTGACGATCTGTTAGATATATTTGATAATGTCATGGCTAATATGTTTTATGTTTAGATTTCAGATCTTATTTAAACAGAACAAATCAGTACTTAACTGATCAGTACTTATACTGGACGACAGAACTTAAGGGATATCAGTACTTATGTTATCAGGAGATAAGCATCAGGAGATAGATATCAGAGCTTAAGTGCTGAAGGACGATCAGATAAGGACAGTAGCTGATTAAAGTTAAGAAGATCAAGATAAACATAAGAAGAGATATGCATGAAGAAGGAATTCCGTGAAGAATGGAATACTTGGAATAGAAGATATCTGATTGATATATTTTAGGAAGCAGAATTATATTCCATATCAATTAGCGATTATCTTGTAACTGTGTAGTATATAAACACAGACATAGGGTTTACACTATAAGTGTTATCATTATCGAGAATATTATTTACTATAACCCTAGCAGCTCTCGTGATATTTTGTTCATCACTGAGAGATAACAGTTCCAGATTGTAACAGAGTTTATTGTTTAAATAAAGTTTGTTTTCTGTTACATAAGTTCTTGAAGTTTGATTTGATTGTAATAAATACTGTATTCACCCCTTCTACAGTGAAAGTGTGACCTAACAAGTGGTATCAGAGCCTTCTGTTAACACACATACAGTTAAAGATCCAAACACAATCATGTCTGACACAGAAACTCCAACTAAGCCTACCAAAACTGAGGAATCATCAAAGACATCAACTCAGAGTCGATATGAGACTATCAGAGTTCCCATATTGAGACCATCTGAATATCCCATATGGAAGGTAAGGATGACCATGTTTCTGGAAGCAACAGATCCAGAATACCTTGATAGAATCAAGGAAGGGCCTCACAAACCTACCAAGCTCGCTGTTGTAGTTGCAGGTGAAGCAGCAATGACCGTACCAAAGGAAAAGAGTGATTACACTGCTGAAGATATAGCATCTATTGCTAAGGATGCCAAGGTACGACACTTATTGCATAGTGCCATTGATAATGTAATGTCAAACAGGGTAATCAACTGCAAGACTGCTAAGGAGATATGGGATGCACTGGAGACAAGGTGTCAAGGAACTGAAACAGTTAAGAAGAACAGGAAGACAATACTCACTCAAGAGTATGAACACTTTGACTCTAGGACTAATGAGTCATTGACTGATGTATATGATAGATTTGTCAAACTCTTGAATGACTTGTCATTAGTAAATAAGGAGTATGATCTTGAAGATACAAACCTTAAATTCCTGTTAGCTCTTCCTGAATGTTGGGATTTGAAGGCAACAACAATAAGAGACAACTACAATCTTGATGAAACAACTCTTGATGAAATCTATGGAATGCTCAAGACTCATGAACTTGAGATGGAACAAAGAAGCAAGAGGAAAGGAGGAAAGTCAAGGACAGTTGCTCTCAAGGCTGAAGAGGAATCCCCCAAACCACCTTCCTCAAAGAAAGACAAGGGTAAAGCTCTTATCATAAAGTCTGATACTGAGTCATCAAGTTCTGAGAGTGATGATGACTCAGATTCTGAAAGCTTGCCTGAAACTGATGCTGATGAGGAGATGATGAAGCTGTGTGCTCTTATGGTGAAAGGAATCACAAAGATTGCATACAGGAAGTTCAGGAAGGGAAAGAAGTTTTCCAGGAAAGGCATAAGTTCTGATAAGAAGAATTTCAGAAGATCTGAAGAAAGAGGAGGAAAGTCTGACAGAGGAGATTACGCTAATGTTAAATGTTATAATTGTGGTGAGAAAGGCCACATATCTCCTGATTGCAAGAAGACCAAGAATGACAAAGGAAAAGCTCTTGTCACAAAGCAGAAAAGCTGGACAGACACCTCAGACTCTGAAAGTGAGGAGAACTATGCATTGATGGCAAATGCTGATAAATCAAGTTCTGAGAGCAGTTCTGAAGCTGCTGAAACAAAGGTACCTCAGACTACTTATGCTTTTCATACTGATGATATTAATGAGTTGAGAAGATATCTTAAAACCATGTTTGTTAGTTATAGAGATCAAACTTTAACATGTGAAAGATTAACTTCTGAAAATCTTGCTTTTAGGAAAAGAAATGATTTCTTAGAAAAAGAGTTAGTCATGTTCCATCAAACTCAGCAGGATAGAGATGATGCTTTTTATGTTAGGGATGAAGTGCTAAAAATGAATGAATCTCTAAAAACTGAGTTAGAAAAGGAGAGAGAGATTATCAGAACTTGGACTAACTCTGGAAAAACAACTCAAAATTTGCTAAGCAGTGGAAACTGGAAAGAGGGCTTAGGCTATGGAGAAAATAAAAATGAAAAAGGAACTGTAGAAATTAAGCCTGTTGATAAGCAAAAGCCGAAGTTAAAACCTGTTAAGTTTGTAACTGAAAAATCTGAAAATGAGAAATCAGAAGTTAAAAAGGAATTAGCTTCTGACAAACTAAAACAGGAAAAGACAGCTGAAGTTAACATAGGCTTAATGACAAAGAAGCAGCTTAAGCATAAGCTGAAAGATGTTAAGAATGCAAACAAGGTAAAATCACCTAGGAAAAACAGGAATGGAAAGGAAGGTGTGAATAAAAGCAATAACTATAAATCTGTTCCTGATGCTCCTAGGAAAGCATGTCATAACTGTGGAAGTTCTAACCATCTGGCTTCTTTTTGCAGGAAGAATAAGAATATTAACTCCTTATCTACAAAGTGAGGAGTTAAGAGTCAGTCTGTTAGATACAAACCACAAAATCCTTGTTTTCATTGTGGTAGTTTATGGCATTCCATTTATACTTTTAAGGAATATCATAGTTTGTACTATGATTATTATCAAATAAAACCTTCTTTAAAGAAAGTTTCTGTTGTTCCTTCTAGTGTAAGTTCTGATTCAAAGTCTGGTAGTATAAGTTCTGATAAGAAAACTGTTAACATAAAATCTGATGCTAAATCCGCTGCAAATGTTAACAAACCTAAAAAGGCCAAAGGATCCAAGCAAGTCTGGGTCCTTAAAACTAATAATTAGTGGTCTTTTTGATTGCAGGGCAACAGGAAAAATATTTTAGTTCTGGACAGTGGATGTTCAGGACATATGACTGGAAATAAGGCCCTGCTATCAGACTTTGTGGAGAAAGCTGGCCCAAGTGTTTCTTATGGAGATGGCAACATTGGAAAAACTTTGGGATATGGCAATATCAATCTTGGGAATGTCATCATTAAAGATGTAGCTCTGGTCTCAGGACTTAAACACAACTTACTGAGTATAAGTCAAATCTGTGATAGAGGTTATCATGTTGATTTCTTTGCAGAACATTGTGAAATAGTTAGTAAATCTAAAGAAAAAATTGTTCTGAAGGGATTCAGGCGTGGTAACATTTATGAAGCTAAGCTTTCAACAAGTTCTGATGGTTCTTCAATCTGTTTAGTGAGTAGAGCCTCAACTGAAGAAAGCTGGAATTGGCACAAGAAACTCTCTCATTTAAACTTCAACAAGATAAATGAACTGATCAAGAAAGATCTTGTGAGAGGACTTCCAAAATCAGTGTTTGTTCCTGATGGTCTTTGTGACTCATGTCAGAAGGCTAAACAAAGAAAATCTTCATTCAAGAGCAAGACTGAATCATCAATTCTTGAGCCTTATTATCTGCTTCATGTTGATCTATTTGGTCCAGTGAATGTCATGTCTATTGCAAAGAAGAAATATGCGTTGGTCATAGTAGATGAGTTCACCAGATACACATGGGTGTATTTCTTGCACACAAAAAGTGAAACTGCATCTATCCTGATTGATCATGTCAAACATCTGGATAAATTGATCAAAGATTCTGTGAAAATTTTGAGGAGTGATAATGGCACTGAATTCAAGAATCTGATAATGGAAGAGTTCTGCAAAAATCATGGAATAAAGCAGGAATTTTCTGCTCCTGGAACTCCACAGCAAAATGGAGTTGTTGAAAGAAAGAATAGAACTCTCATTGAAGCTGCACGAACAATGCTTGAAGAAGCAAAGCTTCCAACCTATTTCTGGGCTGAAGCTGTGCAGACTGCTTGTTTTACTCAAAATGCAACACTCATTAACAAGCATGGAAAAACACCATATGAGATGGTGAAGAACAAGAAGCCAAATCTCAAATACTTTCATGTATTTGGATGTAAGTGTTTTGTTCTCAAGACTCATCCTGAACAGCTATCCAAGTTTGATCTAAAAGCTGATGAGGGAATCTTTGTGGGATATCCACTTTCTACAAAAGCCTTCAGAGTCTATAATTTGAGAACAAAAGTGGTCATGGAATCTATCAATGTCTCTTTTGATGACAAGAAGATCACTGGACTTGAAGATTGCATTGATCATGATCAGCTGAGATTTGAAAATGAAGATTCATATTCTGATACCTCAAGTCCTGACAGTCTAAGTCCTGATACTGTAAATTCTGATGGATTAAACTCTGATGTTATTGAAACTGTGGTGACTACGTTAAAGGAAGATGCACCAATGCAGGGGGAGCATACTCAAGATATTATCACATCTCAAGAAGCATCAGAACATACATCTGGCTCTTCAAATTCTGATTCGTCAAGTTCTGATAAGCCAAGTACTGACAGTACTGAAAATCTAAATGCTGAAGGATCCAACTCAGAGAGCATAGTTTCAGGGGGAGCATCAGAAAATGAAACCGAAGACAGCATGAATCATGGGGGAGCATCCAGTTCTAGAGAAAATCTTCCATCTGCAAGGAAGTGGACAAAATCACATACACCTGATTTGATAATTGGAAGCTGCCAATTTCTTGGAGGCAGGTTGGTTTCTTGGTATAGCAAGAAACAAAAGTCAATTTCCACATCAACTGCAGAAGCAGAGTATATTGCTGCAGGAAGCTGCTGTGCAAAGATTCTTTGGATGAAGAATCAGTTACTGGATTATGGGTTAATATATTTCAAAATCCCTATTTACTGTGATAATCAAAGTGCTATTGCTATGACAGGTAATCCAGTTCAACACTCTATGACAAAGCACATCAGCATCAGGTACCATTTCATCAGGGAACATGTGGATGAAGGTACAGTGGAATTGCATTTTGTTCCCACAGATCAACAAGTAGCAGATATCTTCACAAAACCACTGTGTGAAGCTACCTTTTCAAAATTGGTAAATGAACTTGGAATGATTTCAGGTTCTTTCTCTAAATCTGCTTAAACTTGTTCTATGTTATCAGACTTTATGATCAGTATTTACAGAATTAATCTCTTTGTATATTTTGTGCATTAATTGATAAATGTCTTTAAGTACTGACTGTTGTCTGATATATGTTTCTAAACTCTGATAAGTGATATGTCTGTTTCAGTAACTATTCAATCCTATGAGGATAACTGTGCTAGATACTGATCTAGTAATCTTCAATAAACAAATGATCCCATGAAAGAAGTAATTATTTCTGTGGAAATCTTATGACACAAGCAAATTCTGATATTTGAGCTTAGTTTAGTTTACTTTATTCATCTTATTACTAAGTCCCAAATTAGAATAATGCTACTCATCTGTTAAGTTCTGATTCTAGTAAAACTGCTGAATGTACTAAGTGCTGATAAACCTCACTTATCAAAAGAAAAAAAAAATCAAAGAATAAAATCAGGTACTCCTTTGAGATCTAGAGTAAAAATGTGAATGGGACGACCCAAGTGCATTGCTGGTATTAAGTAAATATGCATTAGAAAAGCAAAATATTTTCTTGGTGACTTTTCACACTCTATGATTACTGGAGAAATACTCTGATAATAGCATAAATTCTGATAAACAGTCGTGACTCACTTACACTGAGAAGCCACTGTAAAATAGAATTTCAAAAGATGCATAAAATTAGCACAAAAACAGTTGAGGTGGACTCATGCATGAACTCATTTATCAGTAGGTTTCAGGATAATGACAGCTCTTTAGCAAAATTTTAATTATGACTTATTTCTAAGATGTACTGAAGTAGATCAGACTTTACTCTTTGTCTGTTATTTAGATTAATGCACACACTAATCACTCCATATGAATGATGAAATTTCTGTGGTGGTCTATGTTATTTTAGATAAACAGTCATTGTGTCACTTTTGCACAAATTCTGAGGACAAGTTCTAGTTACACGTTCTGATGATTAAGTTCTGACGTTCATAACTAAGAACTTGTATGAGTATTTACTAAGATAGATATTCCTTGTTCGAGTTAAGACATTATGTTCTGATGACTGTTAAGTTCTGGTATAGGTCTAAGTTCTGATTTTTCAGTCTAACCCTTTACTTGACTTATCTGTGAGTAAAATTTGGTAACAGTCTCAGATTAATTTCGAAATGTTGAAGTGGAAGATTAATAGTCTATGGTTAAAACATAATGGCACTCGTCCTTGAACAGTTCACTCTTGTTACATGTGCACATTCCTTTTCCAATGACTGTTATTCTTTTTCAAAGTCTAGGGAGACGAGGTAGAATTAATTCTACCTGTCAGCATTAAATATCTTTGCGTCTCTTGGCATTCTCTTGCCTATATACACAGCCACTTCACATTAGTCTTCTCATCATACTTGTATCACAAATTCAGTCTTGTTTTTCATTTACTATCTCAAATGGCTGAATTTGGCCGGTTCTACAATTACGGTGATGAGACTGTGCATGTCTTTTTGAATGGAATTCCAACTCCCTACCCTATCACCAACATCCCTCACAATCTCTGGATTCAATTTCCAGAGGTTATCAAACGTGATCTGGTGGCTGTTCGAAGAGACCTTCACCTTCGTCGTATCTGTCAGCAAGAGCGAATCATACGACTCGCCATCTTGTTTGTCGAAGATAGGAAGAGGAAGATGACTTAATCTCGTCTTCTTCCTGTTCTTCTTCATCCTCAGCTTTGTCAGGCTTCTTAGCTAGGACTAAAGCTGTTGACGTTAGGATTAGAAGCTTAGGGAAAATCTTGTATTGATGTAATTTCTATTTCATATATGTATTGACTTGATATATTAATGAAAACTATTTTTACTTCAAGATTTTGTCTCTGAGTTACTTTATCTTGTGTTGTTAAATCCTGCTTGATATTCTGATGACCATTTAAATTTTGTCTTTATTTAAGTTCTGATTCTTTGTCAGCACTTATTCATCGAAATTATCTCGGTCATTTTTAACATGATTCATTTTCAGAATATTAATGTTGCAGTGAAAAATAATTCAATCAGTGCTAACGGTTTTAATTTTGAATTAAAACTGTGTCTCTTGATAACTGAAATGGTTTTTCCTTGAAACAAGGCAACTGGGTAAGTAATCATTCCTGTTTTCTCGAGCCCAGTAACTATCCGTTATTACTGCATGTCTGACAGGTGTCCAACGGTAACATTTTTTTTCCAGAGTATAAGAACAACAGAGAGAAGATTTCTTTGATCTTTTATTTTCTTTATACTTTATCTCTCTTCTTACTTTTACTCTCTTTCTCATTCTTTCTCACGTTGGTTTTTCATACAGACATTATCTCAAACACCTAACAGGCATACTTGAATTTCAATATTTTTTTCACATGGCACCAAAGGATTTAATCATTGATGGAGCAAAGTTTGTTCCAAACAACTATGCTGCAATTCTTGATCATGCTGACGCTCCATCTGAATTGCATTTTGTGCAAGATCTTCTTGCACATAGTGAGGTTGGGTACGCCTTAACTCAGCCTGAATTATTTTCTAGTCAACAAGTTATGCGGTTCTGGAGGACTGGAGTTTATGATGATGGTGGTAAACGAGGAACTCCCAGTATTATCTTCCAAGTGGGTGATTCTTCCTATATAGTCACTCCTGGTACAGTACGAAGAGCATTACATCTTCCAGAAGATTGTACCTTCTCTATACCAGAGGAATCAGAACTTCGGGGGTTAATGACTGACTTGGGATATGAAAAGAGTCTGACGAAACTTGGACAGTTGAAACGGGCTAATATCAGAAGAGAATGGAGTTTCTTCTTCGATTGCATCACCAAGGCTTTTGGCAACAAGTGTTCAAATTTTGATGCCATCCCAATTCTGAGTCAGCACATCGGGTATGCTATTATCCATCAAACTCATTTTGATTTTGCAACTGGAATAATTGGTTTTATTGGGGATAGGATGACAGAGGATCCAGATGTTGTTTATTTTGCTAGATTCTGTCAACTTATTTATACGTATTGTACTGCTGAACCCCAGTTAGTCAGCACTCAAACCCCACCTTTTAAGGTTGCAAAAAGGTACTTTAACGACCTGATAAATGCTGACACAAAGAAATCAATGGTGAGACAATTACAGATTCCTCAGTCTGTGAAACAGATTCTGGTAAATGCTGATCCTGCTACTTACAAATCTGTTTACTCAAATGTTCAACCAACTCACCATAACCAAAATCCATCAACCTCAGTCCCTACCTCTCATTCTACTCAACCTACCCTCAGAACTTATCTCAAATCCTATCTCTCCACTTCACAGACTGCTCAACCTTCTTCTTCAGCACCTACTGTGAAGCCTCCATCCTCTAAACCAAAGAGAACAAAGACTGTTCCTCAAACATCTCAGAAGAAGAGGAGGATCACCTTGAGAGATGACTCAGATTCTGAGGAACCGATTCCTTCTTCAGAACCTGTGGTAAATGAAGCTGAGAAGGCAACTTCTCAGAAGGATTCTGCAATTGGGGGTTCTAGGCTTCTCAAGAGGCTTAGACGTATGACGGTTCCTGAAACTCCCAAGGAATCCAAATCAACAATGAAGTACAAGAAACAGAGGGCACAGAGGCCAGTTTCAGATGATGAGGAGGAAGCAGCTAAGGAAGGGGATCAAGAATCTCTGATCTCACAAGACAAGGAATTTGCTCCAGTCACTTCTTCTCCATCAACTCCATCTCAGGAACCTGTATCTGACAAGGCTAATTCACCTTCTATGTCTCTTGTTGATCCAGGCACAAGTGCTGAAATTGATATTCAGAACCTGGTTGTGCCTGAAATACTTTTCTTAGAAGCTCCAACAGCAAATAATCCTTCCACAACACCTGTTACTGATGCTGTTCAAACTCCTGAGTTATCACTAACACCTTCTCTGCATCAAGATGCTGATGATCAGATTTTAGGTGAGCATCAGGATATGGCTGTTGATCAGACCTTAGTATCAGATCAGCAATTAGAGGATGTTGAAGCCTCCATTGCTACTCACACAGTTGTCTTATCAGAAGATACTGATTCTTTAAGTTCTGATGCTGCAAATGTTGGAGATACTGGTGAAGCTGCTACAACTGTAGATGCTGATGAAGCAGGTCCTTCAGGACATACTCCTCCACTGACTCTTCCTAAGTCTGAACTGGTAAAGGAGTTTGTTATCAGGGATGCACCAGTACCTTGGAGTGAAACTCCTGCAGGTCAGGAGTGGACTAAGGAATGGAACTCAGTTTCATGTGTTCCTAATGCTTTACATCTTGCTGAGCACTTGACTAAAGCTGATGACATGTTACATTCTGATGATTTTAAAACCCAGCTTAGAGTCACTGCATTGAGTACTAAACATCTACAAGGTCTTCATTCCAACACTCATGCAGAGCTACACAAGATTCAGGAGAACTTTATCAAACAGGAACAAGTTTGGAAAATTGATAAGAAAAAGTTCTTCCAACCTACCATTGACAGGGTTGCTTATATTGAGAAAACTCAAGAGAAGCAACAAGCTCAGATTGATCAAATTCTGACAAATCAAGCTTCTCAGCAATCGCAACTTACTGAAATCCAGACCTCAGTGGAACTACTTATCTCTCTTTTATTACCTGCTGATGCCAAAAAGGGGGAGAAGGTAATTAAGTCCAAATGCAAAACCAACAAGTCACTGCAAGGAAAGGATGATGGAAAAGATGACCAAGGAAACTCTGGAATGGGTAGTGGTCATAGTCAAGGTAGAAGGTTTACATCAAGACAAGCTAGTCATAGAACAAGTTCTGATACTGGGAAAAGAATAAGTTCTGCTGCTGGTAAAAGGATAAGTTCTGATGAACTTCTAGATCTTGATGAGGAAATGTCAAGACAGTTATTTCTTCAAGAAAATCCAGGGATGGACTTGGAAAGTTTAAAGGAAGAAGAAGCCAGACTTAAATCAGAGAAAGTCACATCTAAATCTGAAGCTTCTGGTAAAAAGTTACTTCCAAAACCTAAAGGCATTGTGATCAAAGAAAGGATACATACTGAAGAAACTTTGGCTAGATCACAACCACAGATAGATCCAAGATCCAAGGGTAAAGAAAAGGTTGGTGAACCTATCAAGCCTTATGTACCTCCTGAGGAAGAAGAAATTACTGATGGAAAAGATAATCTTGCTCTGACTTCAAGAAAAGTTCTTAAAACAACCTCTGACATGGCTCAAGTTGTTCAGAGTCAAGAAATTGTAAGTTCTGATATTCAGAAGAAGCAAGTAACCTCTGACAGTGCTCAAGTTAACTTGATATTAGAAAATAAATCTAAAACACTCCTACCAGGATTCACTAAAGCAAAACAGACTCAATCTTTGAAGACTACTCCAAGTGGTTTTGAAGCAAGAGTAGTTACTGGAAATGAAGCTAGAGATAAAACTGGATTGGGAAGTGCTGATGAAAGAAGAGTACACAACACTACCAATGATCCAACTTCCTTGAGTGAACCAGGTATTGGAGCAACTCCTGAGAGATTGAATCAACTAGAATCTGTACAGATGGTTTACCATACCTACTTGAAAGAATACATCATGTTGTATTTCATGACAGATGGTAGGGTTTATCATATAAGACAAAATGCCATTCCTTTGAAGTATTTTGAAGAATTGGAGCATGTACTTTTCTTACTTCAAGTGGATGACAGAATAACAGAGACTGCTACAAACTACTTAAAAGAACAGATTCAGAGACAGAAAAGACTTTATTCTGTTAAGTCTGACAGCAGATATGTTCCAAAGTACAGAAGTCACAATGGTGATATTGTTGATATGAAGCCTAATACTGCACAGATCAGAACATATCTTGGTATTAAGGGGCTTGAATTCAATCTAGAGTCTAACAAAGCTTATGTCATAAGACTAGATCGGGAGTTGAGAAAAGCAAAGATTAATGATCTCAGAGCTGTAATATTTCAAACTGGTGAAGATACTGCAGAGCTTAAAGATGTCAAACGGAGAATGATTGATGAACTCAGATATGCTGAGAAATGTTTGTTGAAGAATTATCTCAGAACAACTCCTGACATCAGAGAGATCAGAAAATGATGAAGCCAAGTCAAAGATCTACAACTACTTAAAATTCTGATGTGTATACAGACCAAAGTTGTTATCAGAAGTTAAATTGGTAAAAGCTTTAAGGACTGTAAGTTGTAGTTATCTTGTTTATTTCTCATGCATTTGTACTTAATGTTTTTGACATCATCAAATATTTGTTAAACTTGTATATTTTGCTAATTTACAAGTTGGGGGAGATTGTTAGATATATTTGATAATGTCATGGCTAATATGTTTTATGTTTAGATTTCAGATCTTATTTAAACAGAACAAATCAGTACTTAACTGATCAGTACTTATACTGGACGAAAGAACTTAAGGGATATCAGTACTTATGTTATCAGGAGATAAGCATCAGGAGATAGATATCAGAGCTTAAGTGCTGAAGGACGATCAGATAAGGACAGTAGCTGATTAAAGTTAAGAAGATCAAGATAAACATAAGAAGAGATATGCATGAAGAAGGAATTCTGTGAAGAATGGAATACTTGGAATAGAAGATATCTGATTAATATATTTTAGGAAGCAGAATTATATTCCATATCAATTAGCGATTATCTTGTAACTGTGTAGTATATAAACACAGACATAGGGTTTACACTATAAGTGTTATCATTATCGAGAATATTATTTACTATAACCCTAGCAGCTCTCGTGATATTTTGTTCATCACTGAGAGATAACAGTTCCAGATTGTAACAGAGTTTATTGTTTAAATAAAGTTTGTTTTCTGTTACATAAGTTCTTGAAGTTTGATTTGATTGTAATAAACACTGTATTCACCCCTTCTACAGTGAAAGTGTGACCTAACACGATCCAACTGTACGGATGTTAAGATATAAAAATTTTAGTCATATGAAAAAATTATTAAAAAATTTGAAATTCATCTTGCATGTCAGGTTTAGAAAAATCCAGTTAATGTACCCCTCCCGACAACGAGACTCGTTTCCGGTTGACAAGATTAATTTTCAAAATAATTTTTTGATGATCCAACCGTACGGATGTTAATATATATCAATTTTAGTCATATGAAAAAATTATTAAAAAATTTGAAATTCATCTTGCATGTCAGGATTAGAAAAATCCAGTTAATGTACCCCTCCCGACAACGAGACTCATTTCCGGTTGACAAGATTAATTTTTAAAATGATTTTTTTCACGATCCAACCATACGGATGTTAAGATATATCAATTTTTGTCATATGAAAAAATTATTAAAAAATTTGAAATTCATCTTGCATGTCAGGATTAGAAAAATCCAGTTAATGTACGCCTCCCGACAACGAGACTCGTTCCCGATTGACAAGATTAATTTTTAAAATGATTTTTCGATGAGCCAACCATACGGATGTTAAGATATATCAATTTTAGTCATATGAAAAAAATATTAAAAAAATTTGAAATCCATCTTGCATGTCAGGTTTAGAAAAATCCAGTTAATGTACCCCTATCGACAACGAGACTCGTTTCCGGTTGACAAGATTAATTTTTAAAATGATTTTTTCGACGATCCAACCGTACGGATGTTAAGATATATCAATTTTAGTCATATGAAAAAATTATTAAAAAATTTGAAATTCATCTTGCATGTCAGGTTTAGAAAAATCCAGTTAGTGTACCCCTCCCGACAACGAGACTCGTTCCCTATTGACAAGATTAATTTTTAAATTATTTTTTCAACGATCCAACTATACGGATGTTAAGATATATAAATTTTAGTCATATGAAAAAATTATAAAAAAATTTGAAATTCATCTTACATGTTAGGTTTAGAAAAATCCAGTTAATGTACCCCTCCAAACAACGAGACTCGTTCCCGATTGACAAGATTAATTTTTAATATGATTTTTTCGACGATCCAACCATACAGATGTTAAGATATATCAATTTTAGTCATATGAAAAAATTATTAAAAAATTTGAAATTCATCTTGCATGTCAGGTTTAGAAAAATCCAGTTAGTGTACCCCTCCCGACAACGAGACTCGTTCCCTATTGACAGGATTAATTTTTAAAATTATTTTTTTGACGATCCAACTTTACGGATGTTAAGATATAAAAATTTTAGTCATATGAAAAAATTATTAAAAAATTTGAAATTCATCTTGCATGTCAGGTTTAGAAAAATCCAGTTAATGTAACCCTCCCAACAACGAGACTCGTTCCCGATTGACAAGATTAATTTTTAAAATGATTTTTTTGATGATTCAACCATACGGATGTTAAGATATATCAATTTTAGTCATATGAAAAAATTATTAAAAAATTTGAAATTCATCTTGCATGTCAGGATTAGAAAAATCCAGTTAATGTACGCCTCCCGACAACGAGACTCATTCCCGATTGACAAGATTAATTTTTAAAATGATTTTTTGACGATCCAACCATACGGATGTTAAGATATATCAATTTTAGTCATATGAAAAAAATATTAAAAAATTTGAAATTCATCTTGCATGTCAGGTTTAGAAAAATCCAGTTAATGTACCCCTCCCGACAACGAGACTCGTTTCCGGTTGACAAGATTAATTTTTAAAATGATTTTTTCGATGATCCAACCGTACGGATGTTAAGATATATCAATTTTAGTCATATGAAAAAATTATTAAAAAATTTGAAATTCATCTTGCATGTCAGGTTTAGAAAAATCCAGTTAGTGTACCCCTCCCGACAACGAGACTCGTTCCCTATTGACAGATTAATTTTTAAATTATTTTTTCGACGATCCAACTGTACGGATGTTAAGATATATAAATTTTAGTCATATGAAAAAATTATTAAAAAATTTGAAATTCATCTTGCATGTTAGGTTTAGAAAAATCCAGTTAATGTACCCCTCCAAACAATGAGACTCGTTCCCGATTGACAAGATTAATTTTTAATATGATTTTTTCGACGATCCAACCGTACAGATGTTAAGATATATCAATTTTAGTCATATGAAAAAATTATTAAAAAATTTGAAATTCATCTTGCATGTCAGGTTTAGAAAAATCCAGTTAGTGTACCCCTCCCGACAACGAGACTCGTTCCCTATTGACAGGATTAATTTTTAAAATTATTTTTTGACGATCCAACTTTACGGATGTTAAGATATAAAAATTTTAGTCATATGAAAAAATTATTAAAAAATTTGAAATTCATCTTGCATGTCAGGTTTAGAAAAATCCAGTTAATGTACGCCTCCCGACAACGAGACTCATTCCCGATTGACAAGATTAATTTTTAAAATGATTTTTTGACGAGCCAACCATACGGATGTTAAGATATATCAATTTTAGTCATATGAAAAAAATATTAAAAAATTTGAAATTCATCTTGCATGTCAGGTTTAGAAAAATCCAGTTAATGTACCCCTCCCGACAACGAGACTCGTTTCCGGTTGACAAGATTAATTTTTAAAATGATTTTTTCGATGATCCAACCGTACGGATGTTAAGATATATCAATTTTAGTCATATGAAAAAATTATTAAAAAATTTGAAATTCATCTTGCATGTCAGGTTTAGAAAAATCCAGTTAATGTACCCCTCCCGACAACGAGACTCGTTCCCGATTGACAAGATTAATTTTTAAATTATTTTTTCGACGATCCAACTGTACGGATGTTAAGATATATCAATTTTAGTCATATGAAAAAATTATTAAAAAATTTGAAATTCATCTTGCATGTCAGGTTTAGAAAAATCCAGTTAGTGTACCCCTCCCGACAACGAGACTCGTTCCCTATTGACAAGATTAATTTTTAAAATTATTTTTTGACGATCCAACTGTACGGATGTTAAGATATAACAATTTTAGTCATACTGAAAAAATTATTAAAAAATTTGAAATTCATCTTGCATGTCAGGTTTAGAAAAATCCAGTTAATGTAACCCTCCCAACAACGAGACTCGTTCCCGATTGACAAGATTAATTTTTAAAATGATTTTTTCGATGATTCAACCATACGGATGTTAAGATATATCAATTTTAGTCATAAGAAAAAATTATTAAAAAATTTGAAATTCATCTTGCATGTCAGGTTTAGAAAAATCCAGTTAATGTACCCCTCCCGACAACGAGACTCGTTTCCGGTTGACAAGATTAATTTTTAAAATAATTTTTTGACGATCCAACCGTACGGATGTTAAGATATATCAATTTTAGTCATATGAAAAAATTATTAAAAAATTTGATATTCATCTTGCATGTCAGGATTAGAAAAATCCAGTTAATGTACCCCTCCCGACAACGAGACTCGTTCCTGGTTGACAAGATTAATTTTTAAAATGATTTTTTCGACGATCCAACCATACGGATGTTAAGATATATCAATTTTAGTCATATGAAAAAATTATTAAAAAATTTGAAATTCATCTTGCATGTCAGGATTAGAAAAATCCAGTTAATGTACGCCTCCCGACAACGAGACTCGTTCCCGATTGACAAGATTAATTTTTAAAATAATTTTTCGACGATCCAACCATACAGATGTTAAGATATATCAATTTTAGTCATATGAAAAAAATATTAAAAAAAATTGAAATTCATCTTGCATGTCAGGTTTAGAAAAATCCAGTTAATGTACCCCTCCCGACAACGAGACTCGTTCCGGTTGACAAGATTAATTTTTAAAATGACTTTTTCGACGATCCAACCGTATAGATGTTAAGATATATCAATTTTAGTCATATGAAAAAATTATTAAAAAATTTGAAATTCATCTTGCATGTCAGGTTTAGAAAAATCCAGTTAAGTGTACCCCTCCCGACAACGAGACTCGTTCCCGATTGACAAGATTAATTTTTAAAATTATTTTTTTGACGATCCAACTGTACGGATGTTAAGATATAAAAATTTTAGTCATACGAAAAAATTATTAAAAAATTTGAAATTCATCTTGCATGTCAGGTTTAGAAAAATCCAGTTAATGTAACCCTCCCAACAACGAGACTCGTTCCTGATTGACAAGATTAATTTTTAAAATGATTTTTTCGATGATTCAACCATACGGATGTTAAGATATATCAATTTTAGTCATAAGAAAAAATTATTAAAAAATTTGAAATTCATCTTGCATGTCAGGTTTAGAAAAATCCAGTTAATGTACCCCTCCCGACAACGAGACTCGTTTCCGGTTGACAAGATTAATTTTTAAAATAATTTTTGACGATCCAACCGTACGGATGTTAAGATATATCAATTTTAGTCATATGAAAAAATTATTAAAAAATTTATATTCATCTTGCATGTCAGGATTAGAAAAATCCAGTTAATGTACCCCTCCCGACAACGAGACTCGTTTTTGGTTGACAAGATTAATTTTTAAAATGATTTTTTTCACGATCCAACCATACGGATGTTAAGATATAAAAATTTTAGTCATACGAAAAAATTATTAAAAAATTTGAAATTCATCTTGCATGTCAGGTTTAGAAAAATCCAGTTAATGTAACCCTCCCAACAACGAGACTCGTTCCCGATTGACAAGATTAATTTTTAAAATGATTTTTTCGATGATTCAACCATACGGATGCTAAGATATATCAATTTTAGTCATAAGAAAAAATTATTAAAAAATTTGAAATTCATCTTGCATGTCAGGTTTAGAAAAATCCAGTTAATGTACCCCTCCCGACAACGAGACTCGTTTCCCGGTTGACAAGATTAATTTTTAAAATAATTTTTTGACGATCCAACCGTACGGATGTTAAGATATATCAATTTTAGTCATATGAAAAAATTATTAAAAAATTTGAATATTCATCTTGCATGTCAGGATTAGAAAAATCCAGTTAATGTACCCCTCCCGACAACGAGACTCGTTTTGGTTGACAAGATTAATTTTTAAAATGATTTTTTTCGACGATCCAACCTACGGATGTTAAGATATATCAATTTTAGTCATATGAAAAAATTATTAAAAAATTTGAAATTTCATCTTGCATGTCAGGATTTAGAAAAATCCAGTTAATGTACCCCTCCCGACAACGAGACTCGTTCCCGATTGACAAGATTAATTTTTAAAATGATTTTTTCGACGATCCAACCATACGGATGTTAAGATATATCAATTTTAGTCATATGAAAAAAATATTAAAAAATTTGAAATTCATCTTGCATGTCAGGTTTAGAAAAATCCAGTTAATGTACCCCTCCCGACAACGAGACTCATTTCCGATTGACAAGATTAATTTTTAAAATGATTTTTTCGACGATCCAACCGTACGGATGTTAAGATATATCAATTTTAGTCATATGAAAAAATTATTAAAAAATTTGAAATTCATCTTGCATGTCAGGTTTAGAAAAATCCAGTTAATGTACCCCTCCGACAACGAGACTCGTTCCCGATTGACAAGGATTAATTTTTAAATTATTTTTTCGACGATCCAACTGTACGGAATGTTAAGATATATAAATTTTAGTCATAATGAAAAAATTATTAAAAAATTGAAATTCATCTTGCATGTAGGTTTAGAAAAATCCAGTAATGTACCCCTCCAAACAACGAGACTCCTTCCCGATTGACAAGATTAATTTTAATATGATTTTTTCGATGATCCAACCCATACAGGTGTTAAGATATATCAATTTTAGTCATATGAAAAAAATTTATAAAAAATTTGAAATTCATCTTGCATGTCAGGTTAGAAAAATCCAGTTAATTGTACCCCTCCCGACAACGAGACTCGTTCCCTATGACA
>NW_027419273.1:0-40021 GCF_009905375.1 Apium graveolens
AACCATGCTTTAAAACCTTTGCATGCTACTGAAATTTCACTATATAATCATGTTTAGCCATGCATGCTAGTTTTAAGATGTTTATGATGATCAACCATGTTGTGTATGCTACTCTTCTCAAAATCATGTTTTCATGTTTAAAAATCTATAAATTCGAATTATTTGTGCTTGAAATAGATTGTCTCCATGATATATTTCTTAATAATAGTTAAGATAAGATATATTTCATGATTATAAGGTTGAGTAATAGGTACAAGTCGAATTTACAAGAATTTAAACTCTATGTTTTAGCCGAAATCTTGTTAAGTGTTTTCCATGAGTTGCATGTTATATTTTTATTTGCATGTTGGTGTTCTAGGGCATGGATGATCTCCACTCCTGTTGAGGCACTATTTTAGGATGTTGATGCACTAGGTTTGCTTTTAAAGGTTGGATGTTTGGTTAATAAGTGGGTCAAGGTGGAAATGGATTAGTTAGTGTTTGCATTTTTCCAGATTTGATGCACTAGTTTATGGGGAAGTTTTGAATGAGCATTTGTTGTGCACTTTGAGGCCAATCCACCAGAATCTAGCAATAGGATATATAATAGGTTTTAGGTGTTTTTGGAGGTTTGTAAGATTTGGTTAGGTGCACGCGTGGAATCATAAAATATGTCCAGCAGGGGACAGTTTTGTTGCAACTTAGAAATAGGAAGTTTTGACCATGTCATAGGTAGGCCCTCATTAGGCCCTGTTGGGCCTTAGTTAGAGGGAGTGTCATAGGATTTTTTGCAGCCATAGTTCATAGGAATTGATTTAGAATAATGTGTCACAAGTTAGTTCAAGTCAGGACCTTTCTACCCAGAAAAAAAGGGGAACCATGGACTTTAAGCTTAGGCCTAGGGCCCAAGCTAGGCCCTTGAACCACATCAGGTTCGGGAGTTGCCTTATGATCAGAAGAGTCTAGTGTAGAAGTTTTGGAGAAATAGGTAAACTTGTAGTGTAAGAGTGTCTAATGCACTCAAAAACCATAGATGTCATTCCGAAATTTACCTTAGTAAGCACCTTCACTTACCACATAGTTTTAGAGCATTTATGAGTGAGGCCTAGGTTGACCACTATAGTTGCAAGATAGAATAAAGCCGTAGAGTGAAAGGCCCAAGTGAGGGTCAATAGGTTTTGGATAGTTAAGTAAAGGCACATCGAGTTAGGAGGTCAAAATTTGGAGACTTTGTCTAGTTTAGCGATCAAGTGACTTAAGTTGTGGAATGAGATCATCCAAGCCTATTATTACAATATGGTGTGTGTGTGATATTATGTGGTATTTAAAATATGGTATGTGAGCATATGTGGCTATGTGTACTATTATGTTTATAAGGCTATTATAAATTGCGTGCATATAGGCCTAAGTGCCATTTGTGTTTAATTTTGGGTTGTAAGTAGGTTGCGTTGGTGAGAATATATTATAATGAAGTTATTATTAATTGTGTAGGATCTCGAGACGAGGGTAAACTTGCCATAAAGGTTGAGGTAAAGCTTACAGTTGCTCCTACTTTCCAGTCCAGTCCGGCCTTCTCAAGGCAAGTGATTCAACCTACTTTTTAGTTTACACTGCGAATGTGTGATAACTAGTTCTTATATATATGATACGAGTATCCTGATTAACCTTGTTATACCCAGACCAAGTGATTCTCAAATCTATCTTCGTATTATATAGAAATGACATGAACCCGCAAGTACTTATTGCAAGTAGATCAAAAATCATACCATGCTAGTATACCAAAGTAATCAGGATGCCATGATAAAATAGAGGAATTGTTATAATACCTGATTGATCTTTTTGATTAAAATGCTATTGATTACTGAGAAATCTTGATTTTACACCCTGATGCTTGATTTAACTCTTGTAAGAACCCCGATAGAAACTTTATCTTGATACCTAAAAGCCAGATATTCTTTAAAGTCGTTCACGATTGTTTGATATCCCTATCCTTACCCTAAAGCTTGACATCCTGATATACCTTGAGCTGATAATCACTTTCTTTATATCATAACACCTCTATCATACTTGTAACCAGTAATGCTTATCTTCTTGATGTTCTAATACCTATACCTTGTCTAAAATCATTGCTTTAAGCCTAGTTTGGCATTACTCTTTCATATTATCCAATAACCCTACTAAATCTCCTTGTCAAAATTCTTGTAAATGGAAACCTTTCAATTACCCTGATAGAGTAAAGTCTAGTGGATCATGGCCCTAAGATTTAGTGAACCATAATTCCAGTATTTCAAGTCAATCTACAATCCCTTGATAAAGATGTTTACTGTTTAAGAAATTTATTATCAATCAGCATCAATTTTTGAAAATAATTAAAATTTGGATTTTCAGTCCCAAAGAGGGATAAATGTTTCTTTAAATAGTGGATCTGGACTGAGACGCAAGTCCTTTCCACACTGATATTGTAGGCTTAAAATTTTCCTAGGGATCCCATTAATGTTTTAGAACCCAGCGAGTTCGGGATTACTTCGCGGCTGATCACCGGCTGTAATCCGTAGCGTCATAAAATGATTTTTGATTAAGATAGAATTTTTAAAAAAAATTTTGATTCAAGCAAATGATGCCATCACCCAAAAGTTCATCTCTTGTTATTATTAGTTATATCTTCACATTGTCATTCTTTAATATATATCTCGATTTATGTTTGTATCATATTGTTTAGCACTTATTGAGCATTTGGCTCACTACTTGCCTTAACCCTGATATTACAGCTAGCAGCTATGGTTAGATTCAAGCAGACAGCACGTAAGACTTGTGATGCCGATGCGTATGTCCGAGCTCAGGTAGAATAAGAGATAGTTTTGTGTGAGGACTCGATATTAAAACCAGTTGTAATAGTTAGTAGTGTTGGGCTGTTCCAAACCCTAAACTGTAAGATCTTGGATTCAGTTATATTTACTTTCTTTTAAATATTATAATAGTTATATATTATGTATTGTTAAGTTGGGGGGTATGACATTAGGCATACGCTAACTTGCTTGCTCATATCCGGTGACTAGTTGTACGTTGGAATTTCTAACCTTTCTATTCCGATATCCCCGATGCCGACAATGTTTCCTTTGCTATTATCTCCAAATGTTACGCTCCCCGCGATAACCTTTTTAATGTTGTTCAAGAGTGACTTGTTGCCGGTCATGTGTCTTGAACACCCACTATCAAGGTACCATATGTCTTATTTCAGGTCAAGACAAACCTACAAAACAAATTAATTGAATTTATTGTATCCCTTTGTCTTGAGGGTCCTGGGGTTAGTACATCATAAAGAGCATTTGAATGTTTATAAGCATGGCTAGGTATGTCATTATCTTCCTTAAGAACATGAACCTTTCTAAGTACATACTTTCTAGTTGGTTAATTTCTAGATGTACCATAGAATCTAGATTGAGCATGATAAGCATTATGTCTATTATTATCATGATGATATGCATATCTAAGAAATTGATGTCTTTTAAGTGCATAATCATTATGGTTGACATGATGTTGGTTGCTACTATTTGGATAGGTTGATGAGACCTTTATTGCCTTTGATCTTTATATTCCATATTTTTGTAAGGCACACCCTTATCATCTTTCTTATATGATTCCTTGCGAATCCATACATGATTTCCCTTAATTTCACCATTCTTGAATTTACAATATTGAACAGTGTGTCCAATCTTGTTACAATAAGAACATTTATATGATGGTGATTCAGGTGAAGTCTTAGTTGGTGATACAAATCTCCGAATATTATTTTTATGAGGATAATTCTTATTATATCCTAAACCTTCATGATTGTATGAGGTTTTTGTATGCACCATTTGATCCAATATCTTATTTCCTTTTATAAATCTTTGAAGAACATTTTCAAGAATTTTATTATCTTTTTGTAAGGCATCAATCTTGTTATTAAGGATTATTTCTTGATCCTTAACTTGAGCTATGAGCTTATGATTTTCTTCTTTCAACTTTTGAGCTTCAATTGTAAGCTCGTTGATCTTTATTAGCTCATTTTCTTTATCAAGATTGTCCTTTAGAAGATGTTTCTTTATTTTGAACACTTGATTCCACTTGAATCTTTAGGTTCAATATATCAACATGAAGTTTACATATATTTTCATTCAATTGAACCTTTTCACATACCATCTCTTCCTCTTTGAGCATTAGTGATATATTCTCTATTTCAAGGTTGATTATATTTTCTTGAAGTTTATTTACTTCAACCTTGATGAGATGGTTTTGATCTTTTAGAGATGTAATCTCTTTTTCATCTTGGACTCTTGAGTCCATCATCCGAGTATACTCTTTATTTTGAGTATGATGTATTTCTTCTATTTTCATTTTCTCGGACCATACTAAGTGAAGCCATTGATCAACATCTTTGTATTTACTTTTATATTCTACCACAAGTCCAATTAAATCTTGCTTATTCATGTCCATAAGTGATAAATTAGATTCATCCAATAATGACTAATTTGAGACGTAGTTAGATATTACCTCTTCATTTGTAGAGGAGACTTCCCTAGATGTAGTTTCTTCTCCGAGAGCCATCAGGCATAGATTCACCATTTCTTCACTAACTTTCGGAGCTTCTTCATCTTCACTCAAATCCCAACCATTTTCAGCCACGAGATTTCGTCCCTTTGAAAGTTTAGGACATTCTCTTTTATAGTGATCGGGTTGTTTACACTCAAAACACACATCTTGTGTTTCCTCCGGAGATGCATCTTTTGGTTTTGGAGGAGTGTAGACGGGATGAGCAGTAGAGACATTGGCATTACTATAGGTATTCATATTTTGATTGCCTTTACCTTTGTTGTAGCTCGTTGACGGAAAATTATTCTTATAGTTGGAAGAATAATTTTTGGAGTAATTAGGCCTTCCGTTAGAGTTAAAAACACTTTGTTGATTATTTGATTTTAGGAAACCTTTTCCGTATCTTTGAGCTTTACTTTGAAGCACACGACAGAGTTGTTTCGTGAGAAGAACAATTTCACTTTCATTGAGATTTTGAAGTTCCTCGTTTAACTCCTCATAGTTTTCATCTTATCTATTAATATGGCCTTTAGTGCCATATTTTTCTTTTTGTCCTCCACTTTAGGAGCAACCTTTTCCGGAATATTATCTTCTTCGTAAGCACGAAGATTTCCGAAGAGGTTATCAATCTTATACTCATTTAGATTGTGCATCTCTTTTATGGTAGTAACTTTGACTTTCCAACTTGGAGGTAGAGATTTAAGCACTCGTCTATTCTTTTCATTTTGAGTATAATTCTTTCCAAGTTGAGATAATTCATCGATTATACGAGTAAATCTTATTTCCATATCGATGATATTTTCTCCTTCTTGGAGTTTAAAGTTCTCATAATCTTGGATCAATGTTTCCATCCGAGAATATTTTATATCAGTGGTTCCTTTATAGGTTACCACTAATTTGTTCCACATCTCTTGTGCCGACTTGCAATTATTTACTCTTTTGTATTCTTTTTCCGCAAGTGCACTTGTGAGAACCATTTCCGCCTTGGCGGCTATATTCAATGTGGCTTCTTCCTCGAGATTGTATTCACAAACATTCTTTTCGATGAGGATGTCATCGACAATTTTGGTAGGTATGCGAACACCGTCTCGATAGCAATCCAAACTTTGACTCCTTGAGATCTTGCATAAATGCGAAATCTAGTTTTCCATGTTGCAAAGTTGGTGCCATCGAACAGAGGAGGTCGTGAGCTTGACAATCCTTCACCACAACCAACGGGATTAATATACACCATTTGGACCACTTTTTGTTGTGTCTGTAAATCTGCAAATCACTTAACAAACACGTTAAAAAGCACTGCTCTGATACCAATTGTTAGGTCCCGTATGAGGGCTATATTAAGCTAGAAGGGGGGGTTGAATAGCTTAATTACCAATTTAAAATTTATTATGGCGTTTTAAAATAATGTTATCCCTTTTTAAAACTTTACCGAGTGGTTATGCAGTTTATATGTGTGGAAAATAAAGTGCAAGGAAAGAAAATACCACACGGTGATTTTATCCTGGTTCGCGATGGCGCAACCTTTAATAGATTCAGTAACCCCTACTCCAGTCCCCGAGCTCCTCTCCCGGACTCCGGATTTTCCCTTAATATAAACTCGCTCCTTTAGTAGGCGGAGAAGCCTTTACACCCTTACAAATATTTATCTTGGTACGTAACACAAGGGTCACCACCTCATAATAAAGTAATTCTTACACAACTTATCTTAGACAAGAACTTCCCGCTATCTCTTCAAAGTTGATGTAGATCCCTTGTGTGGACTTGGCTTCCTTAGCTTTCATCGGTCTCGGATCTTAGTATCCGTTCTTGGGTCTTTCCTCTTCTTCACGGTGCAAATACGACTAACTCCCCGCTAGTGCGTTTGAGACTTGGGTCTTAGAACGAAGATCACCTCACGTCACCTCACCTCACTGCGAAACTAATAAGACAATCCACAAAACATAAAGTATGGAGAAAATATGTGTTGAACTAGTATGTTACGGTACTAGCCCAAAAGATAGTATAATATTCAAATAAGAATATTAATACTCTATATGTATACTTGACATGAGATATAAAATGTTATATTAAGTATACTTTTGATTACTCTGTCTCTATGGATTATGTTAATCAGAGTAATATAAGAAGTCCGTTATATGTATAATCAATATGGATTATGACTTCTTTGATCTCAAGCTCAATACGTATACTTAACTCGGAATATATATTTATGTGTCAAGTATACTTATGATTACTCCATCTTTGTAAAATATATGTTTATCAGAGTAATAAGAAGTCTTGTATATATGTATAAGCACTATGGCGTATGACTTCTTTTGTATTCTTCTTCTTTCAATTATGTATTTATGGATCGAAGAATACTTTGGTTACAATATCAGAATTGTACCTATCCTTTTAAGCTCCTAGGCTTATGGATTTAGTGTACTTATTATTTGACGATTATGTGGTCAAAGTATACTTTTAACTTCAAGCAACTTTATAGGTTCTATGATTCTTAGCCAAGGTCCAAATAATAGAAGTGCAAGTAATTGGCTTTGAATTTGTGCTTTTGAAGTTTAGGTGGATGATTACGAAGTTTACTATTGATCGACTTATAATCCCCCGGAACACTGAAGATGCTAGAAGGGGTTATAAGTGATACCTTTCGTAATGATACTATATACACGAACTATGCGTTGACCAAGATCGAGATAAATGAAATGCAAAGTAATTGGTAAACTCGTGTGATTAAATCCACCTTTGAAGCTTAGACGGATGATTAAGAAGTTTAAATATATCGAATAAAAACCCCACGGAACACTAAGGTGCTAGAAGGGGATTATACAATATCTTTCGTAATTGGACTATATACACGAACTATGCGTTGGCCAAGATCCAAATAATAGAAGTGCGAGTAATTGGCCAACTCGTGTGATTTAATCCATCTCTTATATTTGACAAAATTATGAAGATCACTATTGATCGATTTAGAATCTCTCGGAACACTAGAGATGTTAGCGAGATTATAAAAAGATACATTTCATAATTATACTATATTCACGAAATATGTTGGTCAAGATCGAGATAAATAAAGTGCAAGTAATTGACCAACTCGTGATGTCAATTATGAAATCTCACTCGTGAGGAGTTATTTAGAAATTTATGAAATCTCACTCGTGAGGAGTTATTTAGAGATTTAAGTACTTGTATATTATAGATCTTCTTCGTTTAGAGTTCGATTTGAAGATCAAGTACTTATTCGAATTCCGAGTTCGAATCTTCGTTCTCTTTTCTTAGAGAACCTTCTTTATAGGAGATCTTGTATTAGAGCTTGAGATGAAGTAGAGAAATTAAGTACAAATCTCAAAATAAAGAAAACCAAAGAAGAAGCTAAAAACTCACCACTTTTGGAAAACGGTCGGAAAAGTTGGCCGGAAAAATTCACCGGAGGTTCGGCCTAATTTTGGCACTATGAACGAACTTGGGCAGCCCTTCGGGAGGCCAGAAAATGGTGGTTGGATGAGCTCACTTGTTGGGAACAAGCTTGGTTGTGTGAAGCTAAGCTTGGATATCAAAAACCTTAAGTATATGTGTATATATTAAAGAGAGAAAAGGTTTTTGAGAAGAAGTGTGTGTATAGAATTTGAAAGAGATGACGAGAGGCACTTCTTGAAAAATTCCCAGCAAGTATTTGTCTCTTTAGCTTTGTTAAAATGGGTTGGGGTGGGGGTTTATTTATAGAGGAAGTTGGGTGGAATGAATGGTTAAGATTTGAGAAGGAATGGATGGTGGATGGAGTGTATCACATGGTTGATGACATGGCAAGTAGGTTGTGTTTCTTTGCAAGCGGGAAGGAAGCACAAGATAGTATCCATTCAAATCTCAGCTGATATATATATTAAATATATATTTTCCTTTCCTTTTAATCATTCTTTAATTACTTTAATTAAGGGTTAAGCACCATTAATTATGATCACCCCAAAAACTCTTAAATAAATATCATAAAAAAATATGATAATTACCTAAATATTATAAAATGATGTCCTGCAAAGTTTGGTCAATAATGGTCAATGGTAGCTAGGTCAAACGTGGTCCAACTATGGGACCAACTTCCTCGAAATTCATGTCGGACAAAAATTCTCGAAACGCTACAAATTTTTTACCATGCATATAAAATACCATTTAAGTGATCCATAAAATTTTTCAAGTAATTCTAGTATGTGGAAGTATTTATTTAGATTTAAAGCGGTTCTGTCAGCCTTTACTTTCGAATAAAAATACTATTGGTCTTTGAATGACAGAGATGGATATTTTGACCAAAGTTTTGACTTGTATAGATACTTAAAATATATTTCCTAATATATAAAATGTATTTGAGTGGTGGGAAATATTTTTGAGTATTTTTGAATAATTTTCTCCGAGAAATACTGATTTTACGAAACGGGAGGAAAATTACTTTACGAACACACATATGGGTGTAAAAATGGATATTAATACTTCAACCATGAATATTAATAAACTTTGAATAAAACTCTTTTGAAGGATGTAAAATATATTTAGGAGCAAAGACTAAAACATTTTTGATTTAGCACGATATCTCTAAAGAATATTTCTGATATATTCCTTATTCGGGCTTGTTGCCTTAGTGATGTTGCAACTGTGATCTAAAAATATCATAACTTGATATTTCTTAATTGATCAACTTGCCTTAGAGATATATTCCATAAAATATAATTTTTAATGTTTTTAGAATAATGGATTATCATTTTTATAAATAGTCTTGAAAATAATTTAGCTGGTTTGACTATTTGACTTTGATCTGGATCAATTAAAATCATGTCCTAATAAAGAGGATCTAAGTGTACTTAAATTTTATGTTTAATCATACAAATACCAAAATGAATAATATATCGAAGATATCCTTTCACAAAGATATGACAGAGAATAGTTTAAGGGGATTTAAAATGAAAGTTGTGCGATTAGTGATTATGTGTGTAATATAACGACTCGTATATTTTTTTAATATCTAAATGTGTAATTATTGATTGATTAAATAAATCAAATGTGTGTATTGGCTTTGACCGCTATGTGTTGTTTTATTATTATCTATGTGTGTGAATTATGGTGTCCAGGGTGGTTCGTGTAATTAATTATGGACTTGTATTGAATTGTTTTCACTTTTAAAAGTGGATTTAATACAAGTTTATTTGTGTAAATATGTGGATTGTCTCTAAAATTGTTTTTTCTGACTTTATAATATCGATATTTATTTTTTGGGATTTTATAAAAGTTAGAAATCAATATTTCATTAATTGTTTAGCCCTGAGTGATTTTCTGATTGTATTTATTCGTAAAATCTGTATTTAATTCCCGAATTCTTCAAAAATTATGAAACTCATATTTATTTAAGTTTGAAATATTCCGAGAATTTTAAAATTATTTTGGGAATTTTTGGGATTAATTTCACCCGCACATTGTTTCGTTTAATTGATAAAAGCGGGTATAAATTGTGTTTCAGAAATTATTCTAAAAACTATGAAATTTATGTTTTTATTAACTTCGGGATATTTGTAACCTTTTAAGGCTATTTTCATAATTTTCTAAAATTATTTTACATGTAGCTCGGTTCGTTAATCATTAAATGCGGGTACAAGATATGTTTCAAATTACTTTAAGAATTATGAAAAATCTATTTTTAATAACTTTGGATTATTCGGGACCATTTTACGATTTTATTTGGAATTTTCAGGATTATTTTTATTCATACAATTATATCGTTAAATGTCAAGTTCGGGTCAATAAAGCCTGCAATTGAAATTCAGTACACGTGTTTTGTTCTCGGGCGTGTTCTTATCTCGTGCCTATCTGTAATTGGCTGTCAATTGATAAGGATAGAAAAGGGTAGCAGCATCCTTATTCTTCCTTTTCCTTCACTTTGCACCATCACTCTTCCTGTCTCATTTTTTTTCTCTCTACTTCGATCTCTTCCCTTCCCTGTACGCGGTTTGCCGCCGTGATTTTCCGGTGGTAACACCGCCGCCACTGCAATTGTTTCAATCGCCGCGTTCTGTTTCATTCCCGGTCCCTTTCCTGTGATTTTTCCGATTCTGCTCTTGCTTGTTGATGCGCGTATATATATGTATACATATGTTTATGTGTGTGCGTGTATGTGTGTGGTCAGTGGTGAGGGTTGTTACGCTGCCCTCCTTGTTTTTCCGGCAAGGAGGCGGTGGCGCGTGTGGCTTGTGTGCGCGTGTGATGGTTACTGTTGCCTCTGTTGTCCTTGTTCGATGTTTTGATGGGATTTTTTATTTAATTTTCTGCAGGGTATTAATGATTGTAGTTTGTGATTAATCATATTTTGCGAGAAGTTAAGTTTATTAATCGGTGAAGTTCGCGTTGGAAACCCAGGGAATTACTCGGGTACCCGCAGAATTTTGTCGTCGTATGCGATGAAGTTTTACGAGCGGACGGTGGAAGGTGAAGAGTTATTTCTGAGTCCTCAAATTATAAATAAATAATATCTAATTCATAAAGTTATTTCGAGAATCGGGCCGGTCGTTTATTAAATATGACAGTCGTACAAGTTAATTTGGATCATAATTGAGAAATTGTGTAATTGATTTTGTTGGATTGTGATTTGTGGGTTGTTGTGATTGACGTCGGATTGCTTCGACGGGGTTAGCCAATAAATAAAGAAAGTGCTGCCTGATTTCGGGAAATCGGGCTACGGAACATACGGGAGCGTATCCGGTAATTATCGGAAATGTCGAACGAGTATAAATAAGTATATACATATATTCTGTGCGGAACGTGATTGTATGTTGTGGTGAATGTTCTGATAAAACCCAATAACCCTAATTTCGTAAAATGACGGAGTATACGTATTTTCTGAAAACGAACACCGAACCGATTTTCGAGAACGTGAACCCTAAATGATTTGTGTATAGTAATAATGTATATAAGTACGAGTCGGGATTTGATATCGAATGGGTAGATGTGTTAATGAGGAAATGTCAAGCATACCTAGACGTCTAACATAGGCTATTTCGATTCTGTAGGTTCTAGTAGAAAAACCCGAAGTTGAAAAACCCGAGAGTTGGCGTTGGACTAAAGAAACCTATGATCAGTCGACAAGCGCAACGAGGTTCCAAGCGAAGGACCTGAGCGTTGAAGTCGGATCCAGGATAGTCAAATAGTAATCGATAAAGCCGAGTGTCCTGAATCCGTTCAAGTTCAATCAGAGATAGTTGTAACGCTCTGCAAGGCAAGTACCCCTGACCATTCTTTTATGGTTCAGTACGTATGAATAGCTAAATGTTTATTCTCGTAATGGAACATAAACATTTTAAGTTACGTATCCCCTGTCGTTATAATCATTGTTTTCAAATTATTTTGGGGAAAAGTAACTTCGCAAGGTACCTATCTCGAATGAAATGATTTGCGAACTGGATTTTATATGTGTGCTGGTTAAAATAAATGATTTTGAAAATGAGATAGGTACAAGTGTTTTGAAAACTGGATAATAACGGTCAGATATGAGAATCACCCAAGTTAGCAAATTTTTCAGGAAGGTGAACATTACCCATCAGAAAGAAACATGTAATGAGAAGGACCATAGGGCATGTATCCTACCAGATTAGAATTTATCATGTTTAACAAGATTACATAGGATATACTGAAGTTTATCTTGTTATTATAAGGAGGTAAATGAGATTGACATCATAAAAGTCAAAATACTTGCATTGATTAGGCTTACGTAACACATTGGCCCTAATTATTAAAGCTAAGTGTTGAAATACCCCTTTAAAATACTTAAAATGGATACCACAGTTAACATCACACAACCCCAAAGGTACATCAGACTCACAGAGGACACCTAACATTAACTCATACTCAGCTTTGTTAAACACAAACAAGGAATAAATATCATGACAAGGAAGTTCACACAAGTGTAAAGGTAAATGCAAAGCTTTGTTTAGACTCTTGTTATCAATGTAAATAACCTTCTTGTTCACAGTGGTAGTAAAATGCAGCACACCATCTACTCCCCTTTATGATATTCATGTTACATAGAATTCACCCATCAAATGTATGAAGTACTGTCTACACAAATGAAAGACTAACCCATCCGATTAGCAGTTCTGATTACCTTCTCAACTTCACCAGTCAGATTCACACAAATGTCAGGCTGGACATTTTGGATAAGGTCTAGGTATTTCTTTGAGATGGAAGGGTTTGCAAGGTCTGGAGGAGGGGGTTTGGAACTGTTTGTGTTTGTGTTTGGTTCATTTCTGAGGTTTGATTTCCTAGTGTATACCCTAGCTTGAAAAGGCTTAGAGGGTCTAGGGTTTTGAGCATTTGGGATTTGGAATTTGGAATTTTCTGCTTTGATAGAATGGAATGGTGTGATTTCTAAATCCTTTTCTAGGGTTCTTGTACAGGGCTCTTTGGTTAGGGTTTCTGGACTGGGAAGTGTTTACAGTTTTGAAGGAAGAATTTTATGGTGGATAAACTGTTTCTTTTCCATATCTTGAAGTAGATATGGATTGGTTATGGCTGGTCCTTGGTCTAGGGTAATATGGCATTGCATTTGGATTCATGATTTGTAAAGTAGAGAAGATAAGCTTTGACTAAGTGTGTGTGAATGCAAGCAAGTAACAGGTATATATGCATGCAACTTGCACAAAATCCAAGATCAGTATAGAAATAATTTATTTCAAAGTCACTTTTACTTGTTCATGAATAGTGTTTATCATTAGTGCAGTTTGCCAAAGCATGCTATGTCACATAAGTCCAAATCCTAGGTATTTACTTATTTATTCTAGGATATGATATTTTTATAGCAGTTAAAGGCAAATAGTGACATGAAGTGCCTAATTATACTATTTTAAAACTATTTCAAGTACATAGTGCACAGATTTTGGGAAACTAGTATGATGACAAATTGTGCATTTAAGAATGTTCAGTTTGCGTCTTGAATATGCAGAAAGTGTAACACCTTTTCAAAGAAATTAATGGAATAACTTTTTGTTTTTAACACGGAAAATGCACATTTATATCTATAGGTAGCTTATGTTAAATGATTAAGGAATAAATGAGAATAATATCACATTTACACAACGGATGCATTTATAATACATGTGGAATTCCATTTAATTCAGCTAGTAATTAATATCACACAATCACACAGAATAAACACTAAGTCAGATTTAAACACAATTTCTTCATGGCATTTTAGAGTTTTTTTAAGATCTCTAAGTGGCCATTAATCACAACAGGATCCAGATACAGAGGTGCTCATGGGCTCCCCTGCCAGGTCTTTCTGTGAGGGCAGTGTGTGCTTGTGTTTCAATTACTTGATTTAAGCCTTGAATTCATATATTTAACTCTACATTAAATCATCACTGTATAATCAATCATAGTGTACAAGAGTACCTATATCACAGGTAAAGATAAAGATTGAAGTACACAAAAGTTTAATGAATCAAGAAGTATAACACATTTGAATTCAAATACAATCTGACAGAGCAACAAGTGCACAGATTTCAAAAGATCAAAAGCACATGACATATTGTAGATTGATTCAAGTAGATACTGATAGTATACAATGAGTCCAGATACATGATACACTGTTAAGCACATAATTCTCATAAACATTAACACAGCCATGGATCAGTATGCATTCCTAAATAACAAGTTGATCAGTTAACATGACCTTATCAAATTATTGAGTATAACCAAGCCTGAGTTATTTTTGATTAAGTGAACAAAAGATCTGTTTCAATAAGATCACATAGATTCTTTAGATTGTACAATATTAAGTATTATCTATGCATCTTACACATTGAGTCAGATTATATCAAGAAAAGTTCACACTTAATCAGTTTATACCAAATCAGTTTATATCTAAAGACAATTCATATTTTGAATTGAATTAAATGTATATATGTCTTACCTAACCACAGAGCACTTGGTTATATCAAATTAACATGATTATCTTAATTAAGATACAATTGCATTTAAACAATGTTTACAAATCACAATGTTCAGATTAACCATAATTTTATCATTATCCATTTGTTTTCAATTCATTCAGAATTTTATACCCAGAATAGCAGTTAACTCAAGTCAATATACATTTTGCACAGGAATTTACTAACAATTCTATATACATATCATTTTGATCACAAATAGCACATAATCAACTGTAGTCTTGATTTCACCTAATAATCACATCTGGAGTTTTGTTTTAATCAAATCAGTGACATACCTAAAATACAATTACACACAATATGTCTATATCAAATTATAATCACATATGTTTAAACACTTACACTCAACTGATTTTCCCAGATAACAGAAAAACATAGTCCATTTTGGATCAAAACAAAGTTGTATCTCAATCCAAAGTTTTACATACAAGTTACATACATCAATTTTGATCAATCAGTCATGTTGTGACTTAATTTTATCAAAAATTATCATACATAAAGTTTTGTTCATATCAATCCAGAGTCATAATTCAAGAAATTTCTCACCTAATATCAATTTATGATCTCGTATAAGCAATTAATATATGTGGAATTCGATTTTCTCAAATTTTTCATAACCAAGTCTATTTTCGAAAAGAAACACGCATACTTCAAGTATTCTCTACAAATAGCACATATACCTCAATATTTTCAATCACAGATGCTCAAATCTTCAATTTCACAAAACCTAAAGCATTAACACTCTTTAAGGTTAGATGTGTTCATACCTGAGCCTGTAGCCTGGCCTGGCTTACAGGTCTTACCTGGTTGAACTCAGTCACGGACTGAGTCAACTTCCCAAAACTCTGCATGCATCCATTTTTCTTTATCTCCGCTTGATTTAGCCTTGATTCTGTTCTTCTCCTGCATATTATCTCATAAAATGGTTAGGGTTTATCAAATCAGTTATAATCGAATCAAAATGAAAGTATATATGTAAGTAAATATGATTTGAATGTTGATTTGATGATTCTCGATGGATTCATATAAGAATCATCGAAATCATTCATTTTTCCAACCCAACACGATTAACCTTCAATCGTATGTTACAAACGATGAGATATGAGTAATAAGCATAGTATTTATATATATTCATCGAGTTTTGAAAGAAAACGATGAACTTGATCTAGGGTTTACAGAGAGAAGGAAGAGGCGGAAAAAATGAGAGAAGAGGCTAGGGTTAGGAGTGACAACGAGTGCACTGTGCAAACAGTGTATTCGGTTTTATATTAACCGAATGGATGGCTTAGATTGATCTAACACACGATCAATGGCCTAGATTAAATGTTTTAATTTTCTGGGTTTTTAAAAATGGGCTGAAAGAATGATTTGGGTTGGGTTATATATATATATATATATGTATATATATTGATATATTTTCGGGTCTTATAATTGACTTTGGGCCTTGACTATTGTTTAAGGTGGATTTAAAAATAATAATATTTAATCCAAAAATTATTTATTAGTATATATATTTCGAAATAGATTTTTTTTATAAACCCAACTAATCATATATATAATATAATATTTTCTCAGAAAAATATACATATATATATATTTTGAAAATATTTTTGATAGCCCAAATAATTATATATATATATATGTATTTAGCCTTTATAAGTCTCAATTGTAATTTATATAATTACTTGAACAGTTTATTTCCTCGGTTAATCAAAGCTATATAAGATCTCACTAAATCCGATCAATAAATTTCTTTGTTGACAAATCTGAATTTACCGAGAATAATAACTCGATCGAGAAAATATCCTTTTCATGAGATAGGCTTAAATATCCAAAAGATAGATAAAAATTCCATTGTCTATCTATTTTATGATTCCAACATTCCTAATCCAAGCGAGAGTTAGTGAATCTTTCAGAATTCAATGGTTTTGTGAATATGTCAGCGAGATTGAACTCAGTATCTATATGAGTCCTTTTTATGTCGCCTTTATTGACATGATCAGGTAAGAAGTGATGTCTCACATCTATATGTTTAGATCTTGAGTGTAATACGGGATTTTTGCTAAGATCAATAGCACTCGTATTATCACATAATATTGAGATCACTTCAAATTTTATATTATAGTCCAACAAGTGTTTGCTTCATCCATAATTTTGAGCTAACACTTTGTAGCTTGCTATATATCAGCTTCTGTAGTCGAGATGGATACGGGAGTTTTGTTTCTTTGAAAACCAAGAAACTAGGCATCCACCGAGAAACTGACACGTACCACTAGTACTTTTTCTATCAACTAAATGACCGGCATAGTCCGAATCAGAAAACATACTAAGTCAAATGGATACCCTTAGGATACCAAAGACCAACATCAGTGGTTCCTTTAAGATATCTCAATATCCTTTTTACCGCTGATAAATGAGATTCTTTGGTGCGACTTGAAATCTAGCACACTTACAAACACTATATTGAATATCGGGATGACTTGCAGTGATATAGAGCAAGCTACCTATCATTCCTCGTATTTCTTTGTGTCTACAGGAATTCCTTTTGGATATTCCTTAATTTATCGGATGTAGACATAGGAGTAGAGATGGGTTAGGCATTTTCCATTTTGAACTTTTCAATATCTCTTTACAAATATTTTGATTGAAGAGATATGGATGCCTTCATCTGATTACCTTATTTGCAATCCAAAAGAAGTTAATTCTCCCATCATACTCATCTCGAATTCTTTACTCATATTTTCCGAGAATTCTTTACATAGTGCATCATTTGTTGAACCAAAGATGATGACATTACATATATTTGTACGAGCAATATATCATCATTTTCTTGCCTCGTAAATAAGGTTCTATCGGCGTTCCCATTCTAAATTTATTTTCTAAGAGGAACTTGCTCAACCTTTCATACCAAGCTCTTGGAGCTTGTTTTAACCCATATAGGGCCTTATATAATTTATAGACGTAATCTGGATGGTTTGCATCTTCAAAACCGGGAGGTTGTTTGACATATACTTCTTCTTCTAATATCCCGTTTAAGAATGCAGATTTCACATCCATTTGGTATACTTTGATATTTTTATGACATGCATAGGCTAGTAGCATTCTTATTGCTTCTATTCTTGCTACCAGCGTATATGTTTCATCAAAGTCTATACCTTCCATTTGGGTATATCCTTGTGACTAATCTCGCTTTATTTCGAACTACCATTCCATTTTCATCTAATTTATTTCGAAATACCCATTTGGTGCCAATTATAGAGGTATCACGAGGCTTTGGGACAAGTTCCCAAACTTTACTTCGAGTAAATTGGAGTAGTTCCTCTTGCATTGCAGAGATCCAATCCTCATCTAATAAAGCCTCTTTAGCGGTCTTAGTTCTATTTGAGATAAAAAGCTAAGATGATTCACAACGTTTTGAACTTGTGATCGCGTTTGAACTCCCTTCCTTAAGTCTCCAAGAACATTTTCAGTGGATGACTTCTTATAGTAGGAATGGCTTTGGGTAGTTCATCCTCTTTTTCGTCTATTTCTAATGGATTCTTATTGACGGGACTCCCGAGATCCATATTTTCAAATTGTCGAATGATAATTTCAATATCATCTTTCTCGACATTTCTTGATCAACAAGATCTTTATATTTCGCATGTGGTTTACTTTCATCAAATGCTACATTCATTGATTCTTCCACCACAAGCGACTTTAGATTAAACACTCATAAGCTTTACTATTATTCGAGTATCCAAGAAATATACCTTCGTCCGACTTAGATCAAATTTTGTAAGGTATTCTTTTGAATTTTATGAAGCATTTGCTTCTGAATACTCGAAGTAGCTTAACTTTGGAGTTTTTCCAAAATAGAGCTCGTAAGGAGTCTTTTGTTTTATAGGTCATAGCAAAACCCGATTAAGAATATGGCAAGCCGTCGACATGGCCTCGGCCCAAAAATATTTTGGTCGACGATATTCATTTAGCATTGTGCTAGCCATTTCTTGGAGTGTTCTATTTTTCCTTTCAACAACTCCATTTGATTGTGGGGTATACGGAGCGGAAAAATTATGTGTGATGCCATGTTCATCACAAAAGTTGGTAAAATTGGAATTCTCAAATTCTTTACCATGATCGGTTCTTATATAGACTATGGTTGTATTTTGTTGATTTTGAATCCTTTTGCATAGAGAGGAAAAGGATTCAAAAGCATCGTTTTGGCTTTGAGAAATTCTCCACGTAAATCGTGAATAATCATCTACGATTACTAACGTATATGAACAACCTCCGAGACTTTGTATAGGAACCGGACCAATAAGATCCATATGTAATAACTCGAGATCTCTTGAGGTAGATACCATAAATTTTGCTTTATAGAGGCTCGAATTTGTTTCCCTATTTCGCAAGCTTCACAAGTATGATCTTTTTGATAGTTTAACTTTGGTATACCTCGTACATGGTCTTTAGTTGATAAATTTTTTATCAACTTCATATTGGCATGTCCTAATCTTCGATGACATAGCCATGTATCATCATTTATAGTGATTAGGTTTTACGACCGGCATTTTGTGTAATATTTTGTGAACTTTGTATAATATTAGAGCCGAATGTAAATATACTTAATGATTGTACGTTGTGTGAATTAAAATTTCTGCATTATAAATTGTTTTATGTAGAATATAATTTTTTTCAAAGCAAAAGTTTATTTTTTCCCTTATTTTTGATTTATAAGAAATATTCTAAACCTTGAAATTTTTTTTTAAAGTTATTTCATTCACAAATTTCAAAAGTGATCTTATAAAATTTCTAAAAATCCAAGTTATTTTATGGTATAAATTTTATAATTTTTGAACTTGTATTTTATTTATAAAAATAAATCTTTAAAAATTTATTTGTTATAATTAGCAAATTACATGGAAACCCTTGCCTGCAAAGCACTCTTCCATTCTATTAAAGGGAAAAGGAGACCTTTCAAACCCCACTAACTCACTTGTTGTCAACCAAATTACCACATTAACCTTGCATGCAAAATGGCCTAACTTTAGCTAAAGGGTATTCTTGTACATTCTCATTTCTACTCATTTCTTTTAGTCAATCAAAGGCATAAAACCACAAAACAAAATGTGAGAAATCTTTCTACATCCACACTCCAACTCACCTCTCTTTTTCTCTCCTCCCCCTCCCTCTCCTTGCTTTCGGCCGAGAATCCCCCTCCCCCACTCCCTTCCCTTTTTCCATCCCATTTCTCATCTTCCCTAGTGTAATTCTTCCACCTAAATTTTTTTATACTCCCAAGAGTTTTGTGGATTTGGGAGATGAAGTTTCATGGTTGCATGTGTTAGCTTTTTGTGTCTCCAAAGAGAAACTCCTGATTCTTGTGAATTCAAGAGCTCTCTATGAAGATCATTTTATATATGTTTTAACTAAGTGTTTTATGGAGAACCATGCTTTAAAAACCTTTGCATGCTACTGAAATTTCACTATATAATCATGTTTAGCATGCATGCTAGTTTTAAGATGTTCTTGATGATCAGTACCATGTTGTGTATGTACTCTTCTCAAAAATCATGTTTCATGTTTAAATCTATAAATTCGAATTATTTTGTGCTGTGAAATAGATTGTCTCCATGATATATTTCTTAATAATAGTTAAGATAAGATATATTTCATGATTAGGTTGAGTAATAGGTACAAGTCGAATTTACAAGAATTTAAACTCTATGTTTTAGCCGAAATCTTGTTAAGTGTTTTCCATGAGTTGCATGTTATATTTTATTTGCATGTTGGTGTTCTAGGGCATGGATGATCTCCACTCCTGTTGAGGCACTATTTTAGGATGTTGATGCACTAGGTTTGCTTTTATAAAGGTTGGATGTTTGGTTAATAAGTGGGGGTCAAGGTGGAAAGGGATTAGTTAGTGTTTGCATTTTTCCAGATTTGATGCACTAGTTTATGGGGAAGTTTGAATGAGCATTTGTTGTGCACTTTGAGGCCAAATCCACCAGAATCTAGAAATAGGAATTATAATAGGTTTTACGTGTTTTTGGAGGTTTGTAAGACGTTTGGTTAGGTGCACGCGTGGAATCACAAAATATGTCCAGCAGGGGACAGTTTTGTTGCAACTTAGAAATAGGAAGTTTTGACCATGTCATAGGTAGGCCCTCGTTAGGCCCTGTTGGGCCTTAGTTAGAGGGAGTGTCATAGGATTTTTTGCAGCCATAGTTCATAGGAATTGATTTAGAATAATGTCACAAGTTAGTTCAAGTCAGGACCTTTTTGCCCAGAAAAAAAGGGGAACCATGGACTTTAAGCTTAGGCCTAGGGAGGCCCAAGCTAGGCCCTTTAACCACATCAGGTTTGGGAGTTGCCTTATGATCAGAAGAGTCTAGTGTAGAAGTTTTGGAGGTAAAATTGTAGTGTAAGAGGTCTAATGCACTCAAGAAACCATAGATGTCATTCTGAAATTTACCTTAGTAAGCACCTTCACTTACCACATAGTTTTAGAGCATTTATGAGTGAGGCCTAGGTTGACCACTATACTTGCAAGATAGAAAAGCCGGTAGAGTGAAAGGCCGAAGTGAGGGTCAATAGGTTTTGGATAGTTAAGTAAAGGCACATCGAGTTAGGAGGTCAAAATTTGGAGACTTTGTCTAGTTTTAGCGATCAAGTGACTTAAGTTGTGGAACGAGATCATCCAAGCCTAGTGTTACAATATGGTGGTGTGTGTGATATTATGTGGTATTTAAAATATGGTATGTGAGTATATATGGCTATGTGTACTATTATGTTTATAAGGCTATTATAAATTGCGTGCATAGCCTAAGTGCCATTTGTGTTTAATTTTGGGGTTGTAATAAGTGGTGCGTTGGTGGATGAATGATATTATATGAAGTTATATTAATTGTGTAGTATCTCGAGACGAGGGTAAACTTTCCATAAAGGTCGAGTAAAGCTTCCAGTGCTCCTACTTTCCAGTCCAGTCCGCCTTCTCAAGGCAAAGTGATTCAACCTACTTTTAGTTTTTCACTGCGAATGTGTGATATAGTTCTTATATATAGATGCGAGTATCCTGATTAACCTTTTATACCCAGACCAAGTGATTCTCAAATCTATCTTCGTATTATATAGAAATGCCATGAACCCGCAAGTACTTCTTGCAAGTAGATCAAAATATACCATGCTAGTATACCAAAGTAATAATCAGGATGCCATGATAAATAGAGAATTGTTAATACCGATTGATCCTTTGATTAAATTCTATTGATTACTGAGAATCTTGATTTTAACACCCTGATGCTTGATTTAACTCTTTAAGAACCCCGATAGATACTTTATCTGATACCTAAAGCCAGATATTCTTTAAAGTCGATCACGATTGTTTGATACCCTATCCTTACCCTAAAGCTTGACATCCTGATATACCTTGAGCTAATAATCACTTTCTTTATATCATAACCCTCTATCATACTTGTAACCAGTAATGCTTATCTTCTTGATGTTCTAATACCTATACCTTGTCTAAAATCATTGCTTTAAGCCTAGTTTGGCATTACTCTTTCATATTATCCAATAACCCTACTAAATCTCCTTGTCAAAATTCTTGTAAATGGAAACCTTTCAATTATCCTGATAGAGTAAAGTCTAGTGGATCATGGCCCTAAGATTTAGTGAACATATTTCCAGTATTTCAAGTCAATCTACAATCCCTTGATAAAGATGTTTACTGTTTAAGAAATTTTATTATCAATCGGCATCAGTTTTTGAAATAATTAAAATTTGGATTTTTAGTCCCAAAGGGGGATAAATGTTTTCTTTAAATAGTGGATCTGGACTGAGACGCAAGTCCTTTCCACACTGATATTGTAGGCTTAAAATTTTCCTAGGGATCCCATTAATGTTTTAGAACCCAGCGAGTTCGGGATTACTTCGCGGCTGATCACCGGCTGTAATCCGTAGCGTCATAAAATGATTTTTGATTAAGATATGATTTTGAAAAAAAATTTGATTCAAGCAAATGATGCCATCACCCAAAAGTTCATCTCTTGTTATTATTAGTTATATCTTCACATTGTCATTCTTAATATATATCTCGATTTATGTTTTGTATCATATTGTTTAGCACTTCTTGAGCATTTGGCTCACTACTTGCCTTAACCCTGATATTACAGCTAGCAGCTATGGTTAGATTCAAGCAGACATCACGTAAGACTTGTGATGCCGATGCGTATGTCCGAGCTCAGGTAGAATAAGAGATAGTTTTGTGTGAGGACTCGATATTAAAACCAGTTGTAATAGTTAGTAGTGTTGGCTGTTCCAAACCCTAAACTGTAAGATCTTGGATTCAGTTATATTTACTTTCTTTTAAATATTATAATAGTTATATATTATGTATTGTTAAGTTGGGGGGTATGACATTAGGCATACGCTAACTTGCTTGCTCATATCCGTGACTAGTTGTACGTTGGAATTTCTAACCTTTCTATTTCCGATATCCCCGATGCCGACAATGTTTCCTTTGCTATTATCTCCAAATGTTACGCTCCCCGCGATAACTTTTTTAATGTTGTTCAAGAGTGACTTGTTGCCGGTCATGTGTCTTGAACACCCACTATCAAGGTACCATATGTCTTGTTTCATGTCAAGACAAACCTACAAAACAAATTAATTGAATTTATAGGTATCCCTTTGTCTTGAGGGTCCTGGGTTAGTACATCATAAAGAGCATTTGAATGTTTGTAAGCATGGCTAGGTATGTCATTATCTTCCTTGAGAACATGAACCTTTCTAAGTACATACTTCCTAGTTGGGTAATTTCTAGATGTACCATAGAATCTAGATTGAGCATGATAAGCATTATGTCTATTATTATCATGATGATATGCATATCTAAGAAATTGATGTCTTTTAAGTGCATAATTATTATGGTTGACATGATGTTGGTTGCTACTATTTGGATAGGTTGATGAGACCTTTATTGCCTTTGATCTTTATATTCCATATTTTTGTAAGGCACACCCTTATCATCTTTCTTATATGATTCCTTGCGAATCCATACATGATTTCCCTTAATTTCACCATTCTTGAATTTACAATATTGAACAGTGTGTCCAATCTTGTTACAATAAGAACATTTATATGATGGTGATTCAGGTGAAGTCTTAGTTGGTGATACAAATCTCCGAATTTATTTTTATGAGGATAATTCTTATTATATCCTAAACCTTCATGATTGTATGAGGTTTTTGTATGCACCATTTGATCCAATATCTTATTTCCTTTTATAAATCTTTGAAGAACATTTTCAAGAATTTTATTATCTTTTTGTAAGGCATCAATCTTGTTATTAAGGATTATTTCTTGATCCTTAACTTGAGCTATGAGCTTATGATTTTCTTCTTTCAACTTTTGAGCTTCAATTGTAAGCTCGTTGATCTTTATTAGCTCATTTTCTTTATCAAGATTGTCTTTAGAAGATGTTTCTTTATTTGAACACTTGATTCCACTTGAATCTTTAGGTTCAATATCAACATGAAGTTTACATATATTTTCATTCAATTGAACCTTTTCACATACCATCTCTTCCTCTTTGAGCATTAGTGATATATTCTCTATTTCAAGGTTGATTATATTTTCTTGAAGTTTATTTACTTCAACCTTGATGAGATGGTTTTGATCTTTTAGAGATGTAATCTCTTTTTCATCTTGGACTCTTGAGTCCATCATCCGAGTATACTCTTTATTTTGAGTATGATGTATTTCTTCTATTTTCATTTTCTCGGACCATACTAAGTGAAGCCATTGATCAACATCTTTGTATTTACTTTCTACCACAAGTCCAATTAAATCTTGCTTATTCATGTCCATAAGTGATAAATTAGATTCATCCAATAATGACTAATTTGAGACGTAGTTAGATATTACCTCTTCATTTGTAGAGGAGACTTCCCTAGATGTAGTTTCTTCTCCGAGAGCCATCAGGCATAGATTCACCATTTCTTCACTAACTTTCGGAGCTTCTTCATCTTCACTCAAATCCCAACCATTTTCAGCCACGAGATTTCGTCCCTTTGAAAGTTTAGGACATTCTCTTTTATAGTGATCGGGTTGTTTACACTCAAAACACACATCTTGTGTTTCCTCCGGAGATGCATCTTTTGGTTTTGGAGGAGTGTAGACGGGATGAGCAGTAGAGACATTGGCATTACTATAGGTATTCATATTTTGATTGCCTTACCTTTGTTGTAGCTCGTTGACGGAAAATTATTCTTATAGTTGGAAGAATAATTTTTGAGTAATTAGGCCTTCCGTTAGAGTTAAAACTTTGTTGATTATTTGATTTTAGGAAACCTTTTCCGTATCTTTGAGCTTTACTTTGAAGCACACGACAGAGTTGTTTCGTGAGAAGAACAATTTCACTTCATTGAGATTTTGAAGTTCCTCGTTTAACTCCTCATAGTTTTCATCTTTATCTATTAATATGGCCTTTAGTGCCATATTTTTCTTTTTGTCCTCCACTTTAGGAGCAACCTTTTCCGGAATATTATCTTCTTCGTAAGCACGAAGATTTCCGAAGAGGTTATCAATCTTATACTCATTTAGATTGTGCATCTCTTTTATGGTAGTAACTTTGACTTTCCAACTTGGAGGTAGAGATTTAAGCACTCGTCTATTCTTTTCATTTTGAGTATAATTCTTTCCAAGTTGAGATAATTCATCGATTATACGAGTAAATCTTATTTCCATATCGATGATATTTTCTCCTTCTTGGAGTTTAAAGTTCTCATAATCTTGGATCAATGTTTCCATCCGAGAATATTTTATATCAGTGGTTCCTTTATAGGTTACCACTAATTTGTTCCACATCTCTTGTGCCGACTTGCAATTATTTACTCTTTTGTATTCTTTTTCCGCAAGTGCACTTGTGAGAACCATTTCCGCCTTGGCGGCTATATTCAATGTGGCTTCTTCCTCGAGATTGTATTCACAAACTTCTTTTCGATGAGGATGTCATCGACAATTTTGGTAGGTATGCGAACACCGTCTCGATAGCAATCCAAACTTTGACTCCTTGAGATCTTGCATAAATGCGAAATCTAGTTTTCCATGTTGCAAAGTTGGTGCCATCGAACAGAGGAGGTCGTGAGCTTGACAATCCTTCACCACAACCAACGGGATTAATATACACCATTTGGACCACTTTTTGTTGTGTCTGTAAATCTGCAAATCACTTAACAAACACGTTAAAAAGCACTGCTCTGATACCAATTGTTAGGTCCCGTATGAGGGCTATATTAAGCTAGAAGGGGGGGTTGAATAGCTTAATTACCAATTTAAAATTTATTATGGCGTTTTAAAATAATGTTATCCCTTTTTAAAACTTTACCGAGTGGTTATGCAGTTTATATGTGTGGAAAATAAAGTGCAAGGAAAGAAAATACCACACGGTGATTTTATCCTGGTTCGCGATGGCGCAACCTTTAATAGATTCAGTAACCCCTACTCCAGTCCCCTCCTCTCCCGGACTCCGGATTTTCCCTTAATATAAACTCGCTCCTTTAGTAGGCGGAGAAGCCTTTACACCCTTACAAATATTTATCTTGGTACGTAACACAAGGGTCACCACCTCATAAAAAGTAATTCTTACACAACTTATCTTAGACAAGAACTTCCCGCTATCTCTTCAAAGTTGATGTAGATCCCTTGTGTGGACTTGGCTTCCTTAGCTTTCATCGGTCTCGGATCTTAGTATCCGTTCTTGGGTCTTTCCTCTTCTTCACGGTGCAAATACGACTAACTCCCCGCTAGTGCGTTGAGACTTGGGTCTTAGAACGAAGATCACCTCACGTCACCTCACCTCACTGCGAAACTAATAAGACAATCCACAAAACATAAAGTATGGAGAAAATATGTGTTGAACTAGTATGTTACGGTACTAGCCCAAAAGATAGTATAATATTCAAATAAGAATATTAATACTCTATATGTATACTTGACTGAGATATAAAATGTTATATTAAGTATACTTTTGATTACTCTGTCTCTATGGATTATGTTAATCAGAGTAATATAAGAAGTCCGTTATATGTATAATCAATATGGATTATGACTTCTTTGATCTTCAAGCTCAATACGTATACTTAACTCGGAATATATATTTATGTGTCAAGTATACTTATGATTACTCCATCTTTGTAAAATATATGTTTATCAGAGTAATAAGAAGTCTTGTATATATGTATAAGCACTATGGCGTATGACTTCTTTTGTATTCTTCTTCTTTCAATTATGTATTTATGGATCGAAGAATACTTTGGTTACAATATCAGAATTGTACCTATCCTTTTAAGCTCTAGGCTTATGGATTTAGTGTACTTATTATTTGACGATTATGTGGTCAAAGTATACTTTTAACTTCAAGCAACTTTATAGGTTCTATGATTCTTAGCCAAGGTCCAAATAATAGAAGTGCAAGTAATTGGCTTTGAATTTGTGCTTTTGAAGTTTAGGTGGATGATTACGAAGTTTACTATTGATCGACTTATAATCCCCCGGAACACTGAAGATGCTAGAAGGGGTTATAAGTGATACCTTTCGTAATGATACTATATACACGAACTATGCGTTGACCAAGATCGAGATAAATGAAATGCAAAGTAATTGGTAACTCGTGTGATTAAATCCACCTTTGAAGCTTAGACGGATGATTAAGAAGTTTAAATATATCGAATAAAAACCCCACGGAACACTAAGGTGCTAGAAGGGGATTATACAATATCTTTCGTAATTGGACTATATACACGAACTATGCGTTGGCCAAGATCCAAATAATAGAAGTGCGAGTAATTGGCCAACTCGTGTGATTTAATCCATCTCTTATATTTGACAAAATTATGAAGATCACTATTGATCGATTTAGATCTCTCGGAACACTAGAGATGTTAGCGAGATTATAAAAAGATTTCGTAATTATACTATATTCACGAAATATGTTGGTCAAGATCGAGATAAATAAAGTGCAAGTAATTGACCAACTCGTGATGTCAATTATGAAATCTCACTCGTGAGGAGTTATTTAGAAATTTATGAAATCTCACTCGTGAGGAGTTATTTAGAGATTTAAGTACTTGTATATTATAGATCTTCTTCGTTTAGAGTTCGATTTGAAGATCAAGTACTTATTCGAATTCCGAGTTCGAATCTTCGTTCTCTTTTCTTAGAGAACCTTCTTTATAGGAGATCTTGTATTAGAGCTTGAGATGAAGTAGAGAAATTAAGTACAAATCTCAAAATAAAGAAAACCAAAGAAGAAGCTAAAAACTCACCACTTTTGGAAAACGGTCGGAAAAGTTGGCCGGAAAAATTCACCGGAGGTTCGGCCTAATTTTGGCACTATGAACGAACTTGGGCAGCCCTTCGGGAGGCCAGAAAATGGTGGTGGATGAGCTCACTTGTTGGGAACAAGCTTGGTTGTGTGAAGCTAAGCTTGGATATCAAAAACCTTAAGTATATGTGTATATATTAAGAGAGAAAGGTTTTTGAGAAGAAGTGTGTGTATAGAATTTGAAAGAGATGACGAGAGGCACTTCTTGAAAAATTCCCAGCAAGTATTTGTCTCTTTAGCTTTGTTAAAATGGGTTGGGGTGGGGGTTTATTTATAGAGGAAGTTGGGTGGAATGAATGGTTAAGATTTGAGAAGGAATGGATGGTGGATGGAGTGTATCACATGGTTGATGACATGGCAAGTAGGTTGTGTTTCTTTGCAAGCGGGAAGGAAGCACAAGATAGTATCCATTCAAATCTCAGCTGATATATTATATTAAATATATATTTTCCTTTCTTTTAATCATTCTTTAATTACTTTAATTAAGGGTTAAGCACCATTAATTATGATCACCCCAAAAACTCTTAAATAAATATCATAAAAAAATATGATAATTACCTAAATATTATAAAATGATGTCCTGCAAAGTTTGGTCAATAATGGTCAATGGTAGCTAGGTCAAACGTGGTCAACTATGGGACCAACTTCCTCGAAATTCATGTCGGACAAAAATTCTCGAAACGCTACAAATTTTTACCATGCATATAAAATACCATTTAAGTGATCCATAAATTTTTCAAGTAATTCTAGTATGTGGAAGTATTTATTTAGATTTAAAGCGGTTCTGTCAGCCTTTACTTTCGAATAAAAATACTATTGGTCTTTGAATGAAGAGATGGATATTTTGACCAAAGTTTTGACTTGTATAGATACTTAAAATATATTTCCTAATATATAAAATGTATTTGAGTGGTGGGAAATATTTTTGAGTATTTTTGAATAATTTTCTCCGAGAAATACTGATTTTACGAAACGGGAGAAAATTACTTTACGAACACACATATGGGTGTAAAAATGGATATTAATACTTCAACCATGAATATTAATAAACTTTGAATAAAAACTCTTTTGAAGGATGTAAATATATTTAGGAGCAAAGACTAAAACATTTTTGATTTAGCACGATATCTCTAAAGAATATTTCTGATATATTCCTTATTCGGCTTGTTGCCTTAGTGATGTTGCAACTGTGATCTAAAAAATATCATAACTTGATATTTCTTAATTGATCAACTTGCCTTAGAGATATATTCCATAAAATATAATTTTTAATGTTTTTAGAATAATGGATTATCATTTTTATAAATAGTCTTGAAAATAATTTAGCTGGTTTGACTATTTGACTTTGATCTGGATCAATTAAAATCATGTCCTAATAAAGAGGATCTAAGTGTACTTAAATTTTATGTTTAATCATACAAATACCAAAATGAATAATATATCGAAGATATCCTTTCACAAAGATATGACAGAGAATAGTTTAAGGGATTTAAAATGAAAGTTGTGCGATTAGTGATTATGTGTGTAATATAACGACTCGTATATTTTTTTAATATCTAAATGTGTAATTATTGATTGATTAAATAAATCAAATGTGTGTATTGGCTTTGACCGCTATGTGTTGTTTTATATTATCTATGTGTGTGAATTATGGTGTCCAGGGTGGTTCGTGTAATTAATTATGGACTTGTATTGAATTGTTTTCACTTTTAAAAGTGGATTTAATACAAGTTTATTTGTGTAAATATGTGGATTGTCTCTAAAATTGTTTTTCTGACTTTATAATATCGATATTTATTTTTTGGGATTTTATAAAAGTTAGAAATCAATATTTCATTAATTGTTTAGCCCTGAGTGATTTTCTGATTGTATTTATTCGTAAAATCTGTATTTAATTCCCGAATTCTTCAAAAATTATGAAACTCATATTTATTTAAGTTTGAAATATTCCGAGAATTTTAAAATTATTTTGGGAATTTTTGGGATTAATTTCACCCGCACATTGTTTCGTTTAATTGATAAAAGCGGGTATAAATTGTGTTTCAGAAATTATTCTAAAACTATGAAATTTATGTTTTTATTAACTTCGGGATATTTGTAACCTTTTAAGGCTATTTTCATAATTTTCTAAAATTATTTTACATGTAGCTCGGTTCGTTAATCATTAAATGCGGGTACAAGATATGTTTCAAATTTACTTTAAGAATTATGAAAAATCTATTTTTAATAACTTTGGATTATTCGGGACATTTTAAGATTTTATTTGGAATTTTCAGGATTATTTTTATTCATACAATTATATCGTTAAATGTCAAGTTCGGGTCAATAAGCCTGCAATTGAAATTCAGTACACGTGTTTTGTTCTCGGGCGTGTTCTTATCTCGTGCCTATCTGTAATTGGCTGTCAATTGATAAGGATAGAAAAGGGTAGCAGCCATCCTTATTCTTCCTTTTCCTTCACTTTGCACCATCACTCTTCCTGTCTCATTTTTTTCTCTCTACTTCGATCTCTTCCCTTCCCTGTACGCGGTTTGCCGCCGTGATTTTCCGGTGGTAACACCGCCGCCACTGCAATTGTTTCAATCGCCGCGTTCTGTTTCATTCCGGTCCCTTTCCTGTGATTTTTCCGATTCTGCTCTTGCTTGTTGATGCGCGTATATATATGTATACATATGTTTATGTGTGTGCGTGTATGTGTGTGGTCAGTGGTGAGGGTTGTTACGCTGCCCTCCTTGTTTTTCCGGCAAGGAGGCGGTGGCGCGTGTGGCTTTTGTGCGCGTGTGATGGTTACTGTTGCCTCTGTTGTCCTTGTTCGATTGTTTTGATGGGATTTTTTATTTAATTTTCTGCAGGGTATTAATGATTGTAGTTTGTGATTATCATATTTTGCGAGAAGTTAAGTTTATTAATCGGTGAAGTTCGCGTTGGAAACCCAGGGAATTACTCGGGTACCCGCAGAATTTTGTCGTCGTATGCGATGAAGTTTTACGAGCGGACGGTGGAAGGTGAAGAGTTATTTCTGAGTCCTCAAATTATAAATAAATAATATCTAATTCATAAAAGTTATTTCGAGAATCGGGCCGGTCGTTTATTAAATATGACAGTCGTACAAGTTAATTTGGATCATAATTGAGAAATTGTGTAATTGATTTTGTTGGATTGTGATTTGTGGGTTGTTGTGATTGACGTCGGATTGCTTCGACGGGTTAGCCAATAAATAAAGAAAGTGCTGCCTGATTTCCGGGAAATCGGGCTACGGAAATACGGGAGCGTATCCGGTAATTATCGGAATGTCGAACGAGTATAAATAAGTATATACATATATTCTGTGCGGAACGTGATTGTATGTTGTGGTGAATGTTCTGATAAAACCCAATAACCCTAATTTCGTAAAATGACGAGTATACGTATTTTCTGAAAACGAACACCGAACCGATTTTCGAGAACGTGAACCCTAAATTGATTTGTGTATAGTAATAATGTATATAAGTACGAGTCGGGATTTGATATCGAATGGGTAGATGTGTTAATGAGGAAATGTCAAGCATACCTAGACGTCTAACATAGGCTATTTCGATTCTGTAGGTTCTAGTAGAAAAACCCGAAGTTGAAAAACCCGAGAGTTGGCGTTGGACTAAAGATAACCTATGATCAGTCGACAAGCGCAACGAGGTTCCAAGCGAAGGACCTGAGCGTTGAAGTCGGATCCAGGATAGTCAAATAGTAAATCGATAAAGCCGAGTGTCCTGAATCCGTTCAAGTTCAATCAGAGATAGTTGTAACGCTCTGCAAGGCAAGTACCCCTGACCATTCTTTTATGGTTCAGTACGTATGAATAGCTAAATGTTTTATTCTCGTAATGGAACATAAACATTTTAAGTTACGTATCCCCTGTCGTTATAAATCATTGTTTTCAAATTATTTTGGGGAAAAGTAACTTCGCAAGGTACCTATCTCGAATGAAATGATTTGCGAACTGGATTTTATATGTGTGCTGGTTAAAATAAATGATTTTGAAAATGAGATAGGTACAAGTGTTTTGAAAACTGGATAAAACGGTCAGATATGAGAATCACCCAAGTTAGCAAATTTTCAGGAAGGTGAACATTACACATCAGAAAGAAACATGTAATGAGAAGACCATAGGGCATGTATCCTACCAGATTAGAATTTATCATGTTTAACAAGATTACATAGGATATACTGAAGTTTATCTTGTTATTATAAAGGAGGTAAATGAGATTGACATCATAAAAGTCAAATACTTGCATTGATTAGGCTTACGTAACACATTGGCCCTAATTATTAAAGCTAAGTGTTGAAATACCCCTTTAAAATACTTAAAATGGATACCACAGTTAACATCACACAACCCCAAAGGTACATCAGACTCACAGAGGACACCTAACATTAACTCATACTCAGCTTTGTTAAACACAAACAAGGAATAAATATCATGACAAGGAAGTTCACACAAGTGTAAAGGTAAATGCAAAGCTTTGTTTAGACTCTTGTTATCAATGTAAATAACCTTCTTGTTCACAGTGGTAGTAAAATGCAGCACACCATCTACTCCCTTTATGATATTCATGTTACAATAGAATTCACCCATCAAATGTATGAAGTACTGTCTACACAAATGAAAGACTAACCCATCCGATTTAGCAGTTCTGATTACCTTCTCAACTTCACCAGTCAGATTCACACAAATGTCAGGCTGGACATTTTGGATAAGGTCTAGGTATTTCTTTGAGATGGAAGGGTTTGCAAGGTCTGGAGGAGGGGGTTTGGAACTGTTTGTGTTTGTGTTTGGTTCATTTCTGAGGTTTGATTTCCTAGTGTATACCCTAGCTTGAAAAGGCTTAGAGGGTCTAGGGTTTTGAGCATTTGGGATTTGGAATTTGGAATTTTCTGCTTTGATAGAATGGAATGGTGTGATTTCTAAATCCTTTTCTAGGGTTCTTGTACAGGGCTCTTTGGTTAGGGTTTCTGGACTGGGAAGTGTTTACAGTTTTGAAGGAAGAATTTTTATGGTGGATAAACTGTTTCTTTTCCATATCTTGAAGTAGATATGGATTGGTTATGGCTGGTCTTGGTCTAGGGTAATATGGCATTGCATTTGGATTCATGATTTGTAAAGTAGAGAAGATAAGCTTTGACTAAGTGTGTGTGAATGCAGCAAGTAACAGGTATATATGCATGCACATTGCACAAAATCCAAGATCAGTATAGAAAATAATTTTATTTCAAAGTCACTTTTACTGTTCATGAATAGTGTTTATCATTAAGTGCAGTTTGCCAAAGCATGCTATGTCACATAAGTCCAAATCCTAGGTATTTACTTATTTATTCTAGGATATGATATTTTTATAGCAGTTAAAGGCAAATAGTGACATGAAGTGCCTAATTATACTATTTTAAAACTATTTCAAGTACATAGTGCACAGATTTTGGGAAACTAGTATGATGACAAATTGTGCATTTAAGAATGTTCAGTTTGCTGTCTTGAATATGCAGAAAGTGTAACACCTTTTCAAAGAAATTAATGGAATAACTTTTTGTTTTTAACACAGAATAATGCATTTATATCTATAGGTAGCTTATGTTAAATGATAAGGAATAAATGAGAATAATATCACATTTAACACAACGATGCATTTATAATACATGTGGAATTCCATTTAATTCAGATAGTAATTAATATCACACAATCACACAGAATAAACACTAAGTCAGATTTAAACACAATTTCTTCATGGCATTTTAGAGTTTTTTTAAGATCTCTAAGTGGCCATTAATCACAACAGTGATCCAGATACAGAGGTGCTCATGGCTCCCCTGCCAGGTCTTTCTGTGAGGGCATGTGTGCTTGTGTTTCAATTACTTGATTTAAGCCTTTGAATTCATATATTAACTCTACATTAAATCATCACTGTATAATCAATCATAGTGTACAAGAGTACATATATCACAGGTAAAGATAAAGATTGAAGTACACAAAGTTTAATGAATCAAGAAGTATAACACATTTTGAATTCAAATAAATCTGACAGAGCAAACAAGTGCACAGATTTCAAAAGATCAAAGCACATGACATATTGTAGATTGATTCAAGTAGATACTGATAGTATACAATGAGTCCAGATACATGATACACTGTTAAGCACATAATTCTCATAAACATTAACACAGCCATGGATCAGTATGCATTCCTAAATAACAAGTTGATCAGTTAACATGACTTTATCAAATTATTGAGTATAACCAAGCCTGAGTTATTTTTGATTAAGTGAACAAAAGATCTGTTTCAATAAGATCACATAGATTCTTTAGATTGTACAATATTAAGTATTATCTATGCATCTTACACATTGAGTCAGATTATATCAAGAAAAGTTCACACTTAATCAGTTTATACCAAATCAGTTTATATCTAAAGACAATTCATATTTTGAATTGAATTAAATGTATATATGTCTACCTAACCACAGAGCACTTGGTTATATCAAATTAACATGATTATCTTAATTAAGATACAATTGCATTTAAAACAATGTTTACAATCACAAATGTTCAGATTAACACAATTTATCATTATCCATTTGTTTTCAATTCATTCAGAATGTTATACCCAGAATAGCAGTTAACTCAAGTCAAGATACATTTTGCACAGGAATTTACTAACAATTCATATATACATATCAATTTTGATCACAAATAGCACATAATCAACTGTAGTCTTGATTTCACCTAATAAATCACATCTGGAGTTTTGTTTTAATCAAATCAGTGACATACCTAAAATACAATTACACACACATATGTCTATATCAAATTATAATCACATATGTTTAAACACTTACACTCAACTTGATTTTCCCAGATAACAGAAAAACAGTCCATTTTTGGATCAAAACAAAGTTGTATCTCAATCAAAGTTTACATACAAGTTACATACATCAATTTTGATCAATCAGTCATGTTTGACTTAATTTTATCAAAAATTATCATACATAAAGTTTTTTCATATCAATCCAGAGTCATAATTCAAGAAATTTCTCAACTAATATCAATTTATGATCTCGTATAAGCAATTAAATATATTTGAATTCGATTTTCTCAAATTTTTCATAAACCAAGTCTATTTCGAAAAGAAACAAGCATATCTTTCAAGTATTCTCTACAAATAGCACATATACTCAATAATTTTCAATCACAGATGCTTCAAATCTTCAATTTCACAAAACCTAAAGCATTAACACTCATTTAGGGTTAGATCTGTTCATACCTGAGCCTGTAGCCTGGCCTGGCTTACAGGTCTTACCTGGTTGACTCAGTCACGGACTGAGTCAACTTCCAAAACTCTGCATGCATCCATTTTTCTTTATCTCCGATTGATTTTAGCCTTGATTCTGTTCTTCTCCTGCATATTATCTCAATAAAATGGTTAGGGTTTTATCAAATCAGTTATAATCGAATCAAAATGAAAGTATATATGTACGTAAATGATTTGAATGTTTGATTTGATGATTCTCGATGGATTCATATAAGAATCATCGAAATCATTCATTTTTCCAACCCAAACACGATTAACCTTCAATCGTATGTTACAAACGATGAGATATGAGTAATAAGCATAGTATTTATATATATTCATCGAGTTTTTGAAAGAAAACGATGAACTTGATCTAGGGTTTACAGAGAGAAGGAAGAGGCGGAAAAAATGAGAGAAGAGGCTAGGGTTAGGAGTGACAACGAGTGCACTGTGCAAACAGTGTATTCGGTTTTATATTAACCGAAATGGATGGCTTAGATTGATCTAAACAACGATCAATGGCCTAGATTAAAATGTTTTAATTTTCTGGGTTTTTAAAAATGGGCTGAAAGAATGATTTTGGGTTGGGTTTATATATATATATATATGTATATATTGATATATTTGGGTCTTATAATGACTTTGGGCCTTGACTATTGTTTGGTGGATTTAAAAATAATAATATTTAATCCAAAAATTATTTATTAGTAATATATTTCGAAAATAGATTTTTTTATAAACCCAACTAATCATATATTAATATAATATTTTCTCAGAAAAAATATACATATATATATATTTTGAAAATATTTTTGATAGCCCAAATAATTATATATATATATGTATTTAGCCTTTATAAGTCTCAATTGTAATTTATATAATTACTTGAACAGTTTATTTCCTCGGTTAATCAAAGCTATATAAGATCTCACTAAATCCGATCAATAAATTTCTTTATTGACAAATCTGAATTTACGAGACTTAATAACTCGATCGAGAAAATATCCTTTTCATGAGATAGGCTTAAATATCCAAAAGATAGATAAAAATTCCATTGTCTATCTATTTTATTGATTCCAACATTCCTAAATCCAAGCGGTTTAGTGAATCTTTCAGAATTCAATGGTTTTGTGAATATGTCAGCGAGATTGAACTCAGTATCTATATGAGTCATTTTTATGTCGCCTTTATTGACATGATCACGTAAGAAGTGATGTCTCACATCTATATGTTTAGATCTTGAGTGTAATACGGGATTTTTGCTAAGATCAATAGCACTCGTATTATCACATAATATTGAGATCACTTCAAATTTTATATTATAGTCAGCAAGTGTTTGCTTCATCCATAATATTTGAGCACAACACTTTGTAGCTGCTATATATTCAGCTTCTGTAGTCGAGATGGATACGGAGTTTTGTTTCTTTGAAAACCAAGAAACTAGGCATCCACCGAGAAACTGACACGTACCACTAGTACTTTTTCTGTCAACTAAATGCCGGCATAGTCCGAATCAGAAAAACATACTAAGTCAAATGGTATACCCTTAGGATACCAAAGACCAACATCAGTGGTTCCTTTAAGATATCTCAATATCCTTTTTACCGCTGATAAATGAGATTCTTTTGGTGCGACTTGAAATCTAGCACACTTACAAACACTATATTGAATATCGGGATGACTTGCAGTGATATAGAGCAAGCTACCTATCATTCCTCGATATTTCTTTGTGTCTACAGGAATTCCTTTTGGATATTCCGTTAATTTATCGGATGTAGACATAGGAGTAGAGATGGGTTTGGCATTTTCCATTTTGAACTTTTTCAATCTCTTTACAATATTTTGATTGAGAGATATGGATGCCTTCATCTGATTGCCTTATTTGCAATCCTAAAAAGAAGTTTAATTCTCCCATCATACTCATCTCGAATTCTTTACTCATATTTTCCGAGAATTCTTTACATAGTGCATCATTTGTTGAACCAAAGATGATGACATTACATATATTTGTACGAGCAATATATCATCATTTTCTTGCCTCGTAAATAAGGTTCTATCGGCGTTCCCATTCTAAATTTATTTTCTAAGAGGAACTTGCTCAACCTTTCATACCAAGCTCTTGGAGCTTGTTTTAACCCATATAGGGCCTTATATAATTTATAGACGTAATCTGGATGGTTTGCATCTTCAAAACCGGGAGGTTGTTTGACATATACTTCTTCTTCTAATATCCCGTTTAAGAATGCAGATTTCACATCCATTTGGTATACTTTGATATTTTTATGACATGCATAGGCTAGTAGCATTCTTATTGCTTCTATTCTTGCTACCAGCGTATATGTTTCATCAAAGTCTATACCTTCCATTTGGGTATATCCTTGTGACTAATCTCGCTTTATTTCGAACTACCATTCCATTTTCATCTAATTTATTTCGAAATACCCATTTGGTGCCAATTATAGAGGTATCACGAGGCTTTGGGACAAGTTCCCAAACTTTACTTCGAGTAAATTGGAGTAGTTCCTCTTGCATTGCAGAGATCCAATCCTCATCTAATAAAGCCTCTTTAGCGGTCTTAGTTCTATTTGAGATAAAAAGCTAAGATGATTCACAACGTTTTGAACTTGTGATCGCGTTTGAACTCCCTTCCTTAAGTCTCCAAGAACATTTTCAGTGGATGACTTCTTATAGTAGGAATGGCTTTGGGTAGTTCATCCTCTTTTTCGTCTATTTCTAATGGATTCTTATTGACGGGACTCCCGAGATCCATATTTTCAAATTGTCGAATGATAATTTCAATATCATCTTTCTCGACATTTCTTGATCAACAAGATCTTTATATTTCGCATGTGGTTTACTTTCATCAAATGCTACATTCATTGATTCTTCCACCACAAGCGACTTTAGATTAAACACTCATAAGCTTTACTATTATTCGAGTATCCAAGAAATATACCTTCGTCCGACTTAGATCAAATTTTGTAAGGTATTCTTTTGAATTTTATGAAGCATTTGCTTCTGAATACTCGAAGTAGCTTAACTTTGGAGTTTTTCCAAAATAGAGCTCGTAAGGAGTCTTTTGTTTTATAGGTCATAGCAAAACCCGATTAAGAATATGGCAAGCCGTCGACATGGCCTCGGCCCAAAAATATTTTGGTCGACGATATTCATTTAGCATTGTGCTAGCCATTTCTTGGAGTGTTCTATTTTTCCTTTCAACAACTCCATTTGATTGTGGGGTATACGGAGCGGAAAAATTATGTGTGATGCCATGTTCATCACAAAAGTTGGTAAAATTGGAATTCTCAAATTCTTTACCATGATCGGTTCTTATATAGACTATGGTTGTATTTTGTTGATTTTGAATCCTTTTGCATAGAGAGGAAAAGGATTCAAAAGCATCGTTTTGGCTTTGAGAAATTCTCCACGTAAATCGTGAATAATCATCTACGATTACTAACGTATATGAACAACCTCCGAGACTTTGTATAGGAACCGGACCAATAAGATCCATATGTAATAACTCGAGATCTCTTGAGGTAGATACCATAAATTTTGCTTTATAGAGGCTCGAATTTGTTTCCCTATTTCGCAAGCTTCACAAGTATGATCTTTTTGATAGTTTAACTTTGGTATACCTCGTACATGGTCTTTAGTTGATAAATTTTTTATCAACTTCATATTGGCATGTCCTAATCTTCGATGACATAGCCATGTATCATCATTTATAGTGATTAGGTTTTACGACCGGCATTTTGTGTAATATTTTGTGAACTTTGTATAATATTAGAGCCGAATGTAAATATACTTAATGATTGTACGTTGTGTGAATTAAAATTTCTGCATTATAAATTGTTTTATGTAGAATATAATTTTTTTCAAAGCAAAAGTTTATTTTTTCCCTTATTTTTGATTTATAAGAAATATTCTAAACCTTGAAATTTTTTTTTAAAGTTATTTCATTCACAAATTTCAAAAGTGATCTTATAAAATTTCTAAAAATCCAAGTTATTTTATGGTATAAATTTTATAATTTTTGAACTTGTATTTTATTTATAAAAATAAATCTTTAAAAATTTATTTGTTATAATTAGCAAATTACATGGAAACCCTTGCCTGCAAAGCACTCTTCCATTCTATTAAAGGGAAAAGGAGACCTTTCAAACCCCACTAACTCACTTGTTGTCAACCAAATTACCACATTAACCTTGCATGCAAAATGGCCTAACTTTAGCTAAAGGGTATTCTTGTACATTCTCATTTCTACTCATTTCTTTTAGTCAATCAAAGGCATAAAACCACAAAACAAAATGTGAGAAATCTTTCTACATCCACACTCCAACTCACCTCTCTTTTTCTCTCCTCCCCCTCCCTCTCCTTGCTTTCGGCCGAGAATCCCCCTCCCCCACTCCCTTCCCTTTTTCCATCCCATTTCTCATCTTCCCTAGTGTAATTCTTCCACCTAAATTTTTTTATACTCCCAAGAGTTTTGTGGATTTGGGAGATGAAGTTTCATGGTTGCATGTGTTAGCTTTTTGTGTCTCCAAAGAGAAACTCCTGATTCTTGTGAATTCAAGAGCTCTCTATGAAGATCATTTTATATATGTTTTAACTAAGTGTTTTATGGAGAACCATGCTTTAAAAACCTTTGCATGCTACTGAAATTTCACTATATAATCATGTTTAGCATGCATGCTAGTTTTAAGATGTTCTTGATGATCAGTACCATGTTGTGTATGTACTCTTCTCAAAAATCATGTTTCATGTTTAAATCTATAAATTCGAATTATTTTGTGCTGTGAAATAGATTGTCTC